>NC_068448.1:56419373-56719373 GCF_023373465.1 Oncorhynchus keta | reverse complement strand
TTAGTCAGACTACACACATAAAAGGACTTCAACCATCTTCCCTCCTTTTCCCTCACAAGACATTATTGCAGCAGTTTTGTCCTAGTTTTATAATTGAGGGTAACAGATTTTCATTACTGGGTGTAAACCTGTACTATAACTTTTCATTCAGTGATTAAAATGTTTAACAACATTATTCTAAGTCTGCATTTATCTAAACTAGTCACAGTACCAAGGTGAGTGGGGCCTAGCTGTGTCCTATGTCCTAGCTTTGTCATTACCAGTACTCAACATCAGAGCTCTGTCCCCCTTTGATGATGTCAGCCGACCGGTGAGCACAGACAGTAATGCCGCCAAGCTAAGTTCAGGGGTTAATTGTCAGTATTTTGGTTTGTTACTCCACGTGTAGCTCCCATCCACTTTGATTCCCATCCTGCGGACTGATGTGATGTGGGCGTCTCAGTGGGTAGCTGCCTGTATGTGGATCTCATTAATAGTCATAATCAGGGGGAGCCAGCCAGAGCCCAGCATCACTAAAGGCATGGGGACAGGGGATGTGTGTTCCCGCCAGACCTGGTTTAAGAAACTACTTGAAATCTTTCAAATATGTTGAGCATTTGCTTTAGACTGCCTGGAGTGCCCGTGTGGGCAGGGTCTGTACTTCTGAGACGTTTTATTGGTTCCATCTCTGCAGGCAAACTCAATCAAGTACAGGCAAAGGATTAGAAAGGATTTGGAATAGTATTCGAACCCAGGTCTGGTTCCAGCCCATAGCCCTGTGGTGGCATTGGCACAGCAGCCTGTCGGAGTAAGGCAAGGTGAGGAAAATGAATTATCTCTGCTTAATTGAAGGTAGAGCTGTGATGTTCCACACAGACAGCGATGTGTGATTATTCTATTTAGTTTTCCTTTCAGCTACAGTGACAGTTACACCTACTCATTCAAGGGTTTTTCTTTATTTTTACTATTTTATACATTGTATAATAATAGTAAAGACATCAAAACTATGAAAGAACACATATGGAATCATGTAGTAATCAAAAAAGTGTTCAACAAATCAAAATATGTTATATTTGAGATTCTTTAAAGTAGCCACCCTTTGTCTTGATGACTGCTTTGTACACTCTTGCCATTCTCTCAACCAGCTTCATGAGATAGTCACCTGGAACGCATTTCAATTAACAGGTCTGCCTTGTTAAAAGTTTATTTATTTAATTTATTTTGTTCTTAATGCGTTTGAGCCAATCAGTTGTGTTGTGACAAGGTAAGGATGGTATACAGAAGATAACCCTATTGGTAAAAGACCAAGTCCATATTATGGCAAGACAAGCTCAAATAAGCAAAGAGAAACGACAGTCCATCATTACTTTAAGCCATGAAGGTCAGTTAATCCGTAAAATCTCAAGAACTTAGAAAGTTTCTTCAAGTGCATTCGCAAAAACCATCAAGCGATATGATGAATCTGGCTCTCATGAGGACCACCACAGGAAAGGAAGACCCAGAGATACCACTGCTGCATAGGATAAGTTCATTAGAGTTAACTGCACCTTAGATTGCAGCCCAAATAAATGTTTCACAGAGTTCAAATAACAGACACATCTCAACATCAACTGTTCAGTGGAGACTGCGGGAAGCTTGACTTCATGGTTGAATTGCTGCGAAGAAACCACCACTAAAGGACAACAATAATAAAGAAGAGACTTACTTTGTCCAAGAAAGACGAGCAATGGACATTAGACCGGTGGAAATCTGTCCTTTGGTCTGATGAGTTCAAATGTGCCATTTTTGGTTCCAACCACCATATCTTTATGAAACGCAGAGTAGGTGAAAGGATGATCTCCATATGTGTGGTTCCCACCGTGAAGCATGGAGGAGGAGGTGTGATGCTGTGGGGGTGCTTTTCTGGTGACACTGTCAGTGATTTATTTAGAATTCAAGGCACACTTAACCAGCATGGCTACCACAGCATTCTGCTGCGATATGCCATCCCATATGATTTGCGCTTGGTGGGACTATAATTTGTTTTTCAACAGGGCAAAGACCCAAAACACACTTCCAGGCTGTGTAATAGCTATTTGACCAAGAAGGAGAGTGATGTTGCTGCATAAGATGACCTGGACTCCAACTCGACCTCAAACCGATTGAGATGGTTTGGGATGAGTTGGACTGCAGAGTGAAGGAAAAGCAGCAAACAAATGCTTAACATATGTGAGAACTCCTTCAAGATTGTTGAAAAAGCACTCCTCATGAAGCTGGTTGAGATAATGCCAGGAGTGTGCAAAGCTGTCATCAAGAGAAAAGTTGTCTATTTGAAGAATCTCAAATGTAGAATATATTTTGATTTGTTTAACACTTTTTTGGTTACTACATGATTCAGTTTGTGTTATTTCATAGTTTTTATAAAGAGGGAGGAGGGGGAGACGGAGAAATAGAGAAAGAGAGAGGGAAAGAGAGAGGGTGGAGCTGGCTGGGATGTTTCACTTAAGGAGCGTAGAAAAGGAAATTATTAACCGTATTTTTCTTGCTCGCTCCCTCTCTCCGTCTCTTTCTATTATTGTCTATTTTACCTCTACCCTCCTGGAAATACCCCGCTCTTGCCCTCTGTGTGTCTGTCTGTCTGTGAGAGAGAGAGAGAGAGAGAGAGAGAGAGAGAGAGAGAGAGAGAGAGAGAGAGAGAGAGAGAGAGAGAGAGAGAGAGAGAGAGAGAGAGAGAGAGAGAGAGAGAGAGAGAGAGAGAGAGAGAGAGAGAGAGAGAGAGAGAGAGAGAGAGAGATAATAGAGCGAGGGTCTGTATACACCGCTAAAAAAAATCAAGGGAACACTAAAATAACACATCCTAGATCTTAATGAATTAAATATTCTTATTAAATACTTTTTTCTTTATATAGTTGAATGTGCTGACAACAAAATCGCACAAAAATTATCAATGGAAATCAAATTTATCAACCCATGGAGGTCTGTATTTGGAGTCACACTCAAAATTAAAGTGGAAAACCACACTACAGGCTGATCCAACTTTGATGTCATGTCCTTAAAACAAGTCAAAATGAGGCTCAGTAGTGTGTGTGGCCTCCACATGCCTGTATGATCTCCCCACAACGCCTGGGCATGCTCCTGATGAGTTGGCGGATGGTCTCCTGGGGGATCTCCTCCCAGACCTGGACTAAAGCATCCGCCAACTCCTGGACAGTCTGTGGTGGATGGAGCGAGACATGATGTCCCAGATGTGCTCAATTGGATTCAGGTCTGGGGAACGGGCGGGCCAGTCCATAGCATCAATGCCTTACTCTTGCAGGAACTGCTGACACACTCCAGCCACATGAGGTCAAGCATTGTCTTGCATCAGGAGGAACCCAGGGCCAACCGCACCAGCATATGGTCTCACAAGGGGTCTGAGGATCTCATCTCGGTACCTAATGGCAGTCAGGCTACCTCTGGCGAGCACATGGAGGGCTGTGCGG
Organism: Oncorhynchus keta; assembly: GCF_023373465.1. Lineage (NCBI taxonomy): Eukaryota > Metazoa > Chordata > Actinopteri > Salmoniformes > Salmonidae > Oncorhynchus > Oncorhynchus keta. The sequence goes on along the minus strand of NC_068448.1, from coordinate 56,715,933 downwards.
CCCCCCAAAGAAATGCCACCCCACACCATGACTGACCCACCGCCAAACCGGTCATGCTGGAGGATGTTGCAGCCAGCAGAACCTTCTCCACGGTGTCTCCAGACTCTTTCACGTCTGTCACATGTGCTCAGTGTGAACCTGCTTTCATCTGTGAAGAGCACAGGGCACCAGTGGCGAATTTGCCAATCTTGGTGTTCTCTGGCAAATGCCAAACGTCCTGCACGGTGTTGGGCTGTAAGCACAACCCCCACCTGTGGACGTCGGGCCCTCATACCACCCTCATGGAGTTTGTTTCTGACCGTTTGAGCAGACACATGCACATTTGTGGCCTGCTGGAGGTCATTTTGCAGGGCTCTGGCTGTGTTCCTCCTGCTCCTCCTTGCACAAAGGCGGAGGTAGCGGTCCTGCTGCTGGGTTGTTGCCTCCTACGGCCTCCTCCATGTCTCCTGATGTACTGGCCTGTCTCCTGGTAGCGCCTCCATGCTCTGGACACTACGCTGACAGACACAGCAAACCTTCTTGCCACAGCTCACATTGATGTGCCATCCTGGATGAGCTGCACTACCTGAGCCACTTGTGTGGGTTGTAGACTCCATCTCATGCTACCACTAGAGTGAAAGCACCGCCAGCATTCAAAAGTGACCAAAATATCAGCCAGGAAGCATAGGAACTGAGAAGTGTCCAATGGTCACCACCTGCAGAACCACTCCTTTATTGGGGATGTCTTGCTAATTGCCTATAATTTCCACCTGTTGTCTATTCCATTTGCACACCAGCATGTGAAATGTATTGTCAATCAGTGTTGCTTCCTAAGTGGACAGTTTGATTTCACAGAAGTGTGATTGACTTGGAGTTACATTGTGTTGTTTAAGTGTTCCCTTTATTTTTTTGAGCAGTGTATATATATATATGCAGGGCATGCTGCTCTGATAGCCCGGGCCTCCAAACATAGGGTGTTTCGTTCAACGGCAGCCAGCTCCATTTGGGAAACGTATTTTGTTCCTCCCGTATGGCATTTAGGAAGTCAAATCGAACTCTGTAAGGCAAACAGCATGAGAAACGAAGCCTCAGTTCTATTGCTTTTCCCAGCAGTGACTGGTTGCTAGCTGCATTTCTCTCCCAGACCCCTCCTTTCACAGTTAGAACCAGCTCTATACGGATTACTACACACACTGCTGAGTCCTTTTCTCTCACAACACAGTGGTATGGAAATGACCGCAGCCTTTAACAATGTTGTTGCCCTGACCCCTAGCCTGAGATCAATCTCCCATCTGACCCTCGACCTATTCCACACCAGGCCTCTCCTGACTATCAGTCAGAGAACTCCCACTGACCTCGGGAGTTTACCCAAACACCAGGATAACGGCAACAATAAAAAACAGAGCTAACTCGATGGACTAACTAGCACACACAGACACCTGGGAAACAGAAGCACTAACACCAGGATAACACCAATGCTAACAGAAGTGCTAACATAGCCTGGCTATACCTAACACAGTCAACTGCTACGTAGGATAACACCAGTGTTAACACCAACCCTAACCAAAGCGCTAACACCAACTTGCTAACACACTAGCTAGCTAAGTACCTAACCGACTAAGGATCCAACCACAGAGATATCACCACACCAGCTCTAACACAGTATAATATCTGCTAACATACTGATTTGCCATTGGTTACATACTTGTGTCATATCATACTGCACTATGATTGGTTTAGACCACCCAGGTTGTGATGTCATTGCAGTTCATCATGGCCAGAGACACGAATAGGAACATGAACATGCCAGTTATTGCGAGCTAATAAAGTAGCTACATTTAAAAATATCCTGTCCTCATACATTCATGTGTTTTGTACAAATCATCCAAAACAAGACACGCAGCTTGGCTAGCTAACACACCAGGATAACACCACAGCTAACATAACTAACTAAGTGACTGAGTAAATATCCCACCACAGACCCACTGGCTGGATCAGCTCAGATCAGGCCTCACCACACACCCTTTAGATCCTGGGTCTTGAAAGCATAACCACATAAATGCAGCATTGATTATTTGACAGCAGTTTTTCTTTTTAACTAGCATATACCGTAAAATATAATTGCACTGATCTCATTGAACTACATTTAATGACAGAACTAGAGTAAATTACTGCTGTTCATGAACACTTTGTGCATCAGTGAGTTGCCCAACTACAATCATTTGTGATCTAGTCATTACAATGTGATGTTATGCCAAAACAAAGAGTACAATAAAAAATAATTTGTGACAAAAAGAGATTTCCAAGAAATAGGCTACATTACAGATAACTATTATAGTCCTGCTTTTTGGACCAGGAGGAGTCTGAACACTCAGAGACACTGAGGAATTTGGTGGAGGACCAAAGAGGGGCAGGGGAGTGACATACTGTATGACTTACTCTGGGGTCACTGCCTCTGAGGTCATTAAAAGGGGCCGGGCCCCACAGTTCTTCATTCCATCTGCTACACATGCCATAAGCAATATTACTCCTATATACAGACACACACACACAGGCACGCAAACACACACACACACAAGTATGCACACACACGCATGCCACACACACACACACACACACTTCAGTACGTCTGTTAATCGACCATGTTCTGATATGTCTGATAATGAAGGACATGCAGACACACTGATGTGTCTTTTAACTGTTTAATTGTAAAAACAATCACGTCCTTCTATCAAGAGGTGCTCTTGCAACTTTACATCACAGACCCTCGCTCTATTATCTCTCTCCCGCTTTCTTTTTTCTTTTTCTCTCTCTCTCTCTCTCTCTCTCTCTCTCTCTCTCTCTCTCTCTCTCTCTCTCTCTCTCTCTCTCTCTCTCTCTCTCTCTCTCTCTCTCTCTCTCTCTCTCTCTCTCTCTCTCTCTCTCTCTCTCTCTCTCTCTCTCTCTCTCTCTCTCTCTCTCTCTCTCTCTCTCTCTCTCTCTCTCTCTCTCTCACACACACAAACATCATCAGTTATGCGTTGACACAGGCAGCCTAATTCTGATCTGTTTAATTGGGGAAAAGATCTGATCTGATTGGTCAAAAGACTAATTAGAAGAAAACGATCAGAATCTGGCTGAGAGTGTGTAGTTAAGGCCTCGGTTGGTGATGGTGCTGTGCTTCCGCTGGGCTCGCTGTGCAGTGCGCTGCAGTGATTATTGGGCAGGAGGGCGCTGCCTGGCACTGTTGGGGGATATTAGCCGCCTCCCTGCAGCCGCCTCCTGACGTGGTGACAAGTTCCACAGGCCTCCTGCACAGCTGGGGACAACCACAGGCCCCAGACATCAGAAGCAGCATACGCACCGTTCCGCCTGCCGATGTACAGTTTTGTCTCAAAGCGCTCTCTTTCTCCCGCCCTTTCCATCTCTCTCTTGTGCTATCACTTTCACTCTCTCTCCCCCCTGGCTTCCCTCCCTTTCTGAATAGGAAAGTTTTATTCAGAAAAGGAACTTATCGGCTTCCTGGTTACTTTCAGGCTAAAAGTTCAATCTTGTCACATAAGAATTTGGTACATTATCAAATTGTATTAATGCCAAGAATATCAGTCATCATTATTTTGAAATTTGAGTTATTAGGGCAATTTGCTTGGAGCAATGCTTATTTAACTGGATTTGATAAGGCGGAGGTATTATAATCCTGAACAAGTAGTGAGGTCATCAGTTATGGGTGTTGATCATTTCCTTTCATTTTATGAGACGGAGCGTCACGCCAAGCAACGGTAAATCCCTTTAATCAGAGGCCACTCACTCAGTGGGTTTCATACAACACACGTATGCACACACACACACACACACACACACACACACACACACACACACACACACACACACACACACACACACACACACACACACACACACACACACACACACACACACACAGCGACTACCCAAGTACCTAGAACAAAAGTCACTTCTTCCACTGAATAATAACTTCCAAATCTGGGCCAGACGCTGCTTAGTTCACCCCTGAAACACACAAGTGCCCTTGGAGCTCCTTAAGAAGGGCCTGTAAAAATCATGACTGATTTATATCCCCAATGCATGGGCTTCCGCTGGCCCAGCGCTCCGGCGCTGTAGTGGGCTGGAGAGGGCCAGGCGGTAAGAGGTCGGGGGGAGTGGAGTGGGGGAGGGACAGGGAGTGAAAGAGGGAGGGAGGAAAGTGAGGGAGGAGAGGAGGGAGAGGATTGGAACTAGAGCGAGGGAGTCAGAGGGATTGAGAAACGGAAAGGAAGGGGATGAGGGGGAGGGATGGAACTAGCTTGAGGGAGGGAGGGAGGGAGGGTGAAAGGTCAGTGTGAGGCGCTCCCAATCAGTGTTATGTAAACAGCCACCCTCCTGGAGAGGACAGGTTGCAGGAGGGGTTCTCCACGGGCCACTGGGGCTGTCAGCAGAGCAGATAACTGATGGGAGGAATGTGCCATTTGTTCTTAAAGAGAGGGAAGGAGGGATGGAAGGTGGAGGAGGGAGGGAAAGGAGGGGAAGTTCAACTAGTGGGAGTGGGGCCTGCCAATTAACATCTACTTGAAGCTGTGTTCGTAAAGCCTTGCCTCCTTAACTTATTAAGCTCTCTCCTGGTCCAGCTGCTGTTCGCCAACCAGCAGCTATCTGCAGGCTGCAGCTCAATGCTACTACAGCACACAGCTACCCCACGGCAACAAGTGAAATCTAAGCAAGCCTAAATATCTTATATTGAGTGATAATTCACTTCAAATTTGTTTTTTTCTTGTTGTTTTTTTTCAAACCAGGCTAAATTATCCAACGTCATTGGCAGATAATTTAGCTTATTTTAACTTTAAAAATGTTCAATAAAGTAATTTATCTTATGTCAAGATATCTTTCTAGATATTTTGGTCAAATAACTTGAAAGCTATCTTAACATAAGATACATTCCTGTATTATGCCGTTTTTTAGGTTAAAATAAGCTAAATTATCTGCAAATGACATTAGATAACTTAGCTTGGTACACATTTTTTTTAGGCTTACATAGATTTCCCTTTTTGCAGTGCACAGCCTTCTCTCTCACATTGCCACCTAAATGAGTTAATTGTGATAAACAGTTACTGAATTATGTTTTGATATGATTTGATATTCCTACATCTGCAAGCCTCCAGAAACTAATACATTTTTTTAAACAACTTGTTCAAAGTTCAAATGAGTTACATATTTAGTTAGTACTACACTTAAGTTACTATTACACACTTCAAATGTATATTTGTATAAATCCAATGGAAATGTCAGAGATGGAACAAGGTTTTTGTCCAGCTCAATGCTGTCCAGCTCACACATGGAGGTCACTTTCCCCAGATCTAGCTATCACAACACAAGGCGATTACTCCAACAGAAGAATCCAACTCTCTGAAATATATATGACTAATTGTCATACTTCTACTTGTATCTAATGGTCACACCGTCACACATGTCATCATTTTGCCCGTGTGCCTAATCCCATCTCCCAGTCTGTCGAAATCTAAGAAGTCGTCTTCATTTGCATACGTTGGTGTGTAGAAGATTGACATCAATTTAAGAGTTAAGCTGAAAAGTCTTGGATTAGTGGTGAGCAGTTAACTTAGCGCCTTGTTTCTTCTGTCGGCCCTGCGTGAAGCCTTGTCTGTCTGACTGCGGAGGGTGGAACTCTACCCTCAGCTCTTTCAGTCCCTTCTTGCATCCCAAATAGAACCTATTCCCAATGTAGTGCACTACTTAGACCAGGGCTCATAGAGCTCTGGTCAAAAGTAGTGCACTATACAGGGTATAGGATGCCATTTGGGATGCATCCCTAGTCTCAACCCCTTCAGTCCCTCAATCAGCAAATGGACCTATGATCCCTGGCAATGGCCCTCCCTCTCTCTCCACCCATGGAGGAGGTCTTTGTGTGCCAGTGGGGTGTAAACAAATCCAATATACACGGCGTTGTGTGGAAACCCTGAGGGTTCAAATAAAGTTGGTCCAAAGGTACCAAATCACCTCTGTTAATGATTGCTTCCTTAAAGCCAGTTCAACCCACTATTCGTAATCCTGGTTTATTTAGGTAAATCGGGAGATTGATTAGATGGTCTTGGTTCTCAGATGTGTCTAAACAGGTCTGGTGAGTGTTTAGACCAGAGACCACCAGCCAGGATACACCATGTAAACAGTCCGCACATAGGGCCACAAGGCGAAAACCTTCAACCATACCACAGACTGACTCGATCTTCACAGTGTGTGTATGCAAGGCCTGCCTTTAAATCATAGCCTAGCCCTATACGGACTCTATTTACATTTGAGTCATTTAGCAGACGCTCTTATCCAGAGCGACTTACAGTAGTGAGTGCATACATTTTGTTTGTACTGGTCCCCATGGTAATCAAACCCACAAGCCTGACGACACCATTCTCTACCTACTGAGCTACACGGGACTACTATATATGATGTGTGAACACTGTACCTCACCAGTAACGTCAGAAACAGCAGGAGTTATGAAGAGATTCTCCCCTAGATTCTGACGCCAGGCCATAGCTGGTGTCATGGTAGTCATAAGTGACAGTTTCTGTACCAGTAAAGACCAACAGTGGCTCTGTGGTGTCAGGCTATGTCTCTCTATGAGCTGCTGTGTTACTCAGGAAAGGACGCTTTTACAAAAAAACTAGGGGAAGAACATAGGCTATTTGCTATTCAGTGAATAATCAGTTGTGTAACACGTTATGTACGCCTAGTAAATGACTGTCTGATCCATTTAGCAAATAACCATTGCTGTCACTGCGTAGATAATTGAACGGGACACCTCTAATAAGCAGGCTATTGACATAAGTCATTGTTAATGCACTCAGCAAATCTGCCTGACTTGTTGGCATGAGGGTGTCACTGCTTATCTAGGTTGTGCTTACAGACTTCCTGCATTAACTTCATAATTTACCTCAATATGAAGTTATTATGTTTGTTTGAATGACTAAGATATTTGTACACTACAGTATGTGAATCCCTCATCAGATCTTCCTATCCCCAATGGCACCCTATCCCCTATGTAGTGAGTCCTGGTCAAAAGTAGTGCACTATATAGGTCATGAGGTGTCATTTGGGACACAGACAATGGCCGTAAGGCAATGAAAGGAGTCAGACAACACAATTAAGCTAGTCTTGCAATCTCCCTCCGTGACCCCATTCATTTTAATAATGGCATGATAGGATAGTCGACGCAGCACATCCTGAGGCTCAGCACAATAACACATTATGCTGTTGTGTTTTGTTGTCTTGTCTTGCTGTATCAGGTTTTTAACACAACACTGCATTTCCTGGATACTCTTCTTTCCCTAGTTAACCCTCCTGTATCCTAATTAGAAAAAAAAGACTTGGGCTCCTTCTCAAATGGCACCCTATTCCCTATATAGTGCACTACTTTTGACTAGAGCACTGTTTGAGTGCAGACTTGATCTATAGTCTTATTTCTCTCCACTTAGCTATTTTCTTAGGGGTTCTCATCTCAAATGACAGATGTGCCATCACTAAACAACAAAACAGACAAGGGAGGGAGGACACCTTGATTCAATTTTTAGTTCAAGCAAAAACCTCTGCTCTGTATACAGAGGGATGCAATTGAATTCCGATCCCTTTATTAGGATACAGATCAGAATGGGCCTCCTTCACATCTCCACAATAAGGGTGTCAGGAAACAGATGTAACTAACATTCATTAACAATGGAAGGGTGTCAAAATCCAGATCTAGGACGGTTCTTTTCCCTTCTTTAATCCCTGTCAGCATGGTACATCACATGTCTACACGCCAATTAAACCAGTGAATAGACATGAAGGTTGTTCTATTGTTTCTTTCCACCGGCCATGCCTGTATTGGGTGGTGCGCATGTGAGGAATGGAGTGACATTTGTAGTTGTTTTGTATTATTCAAGTGACGTTCGTCAATGTTTTGCGAATGACATAAATATTCAATGTGACAAGGATGTTTGTTTGTCGGGCAGTGGATGTCTCAAACTTTTTTGAAAATTGCTTGTGTTGCATCTTTCGAAGTGACAGGAATGTTGCAACATGAAACAATACCCAATTGAAATAGGATAATCATACCATGACAATTAGCAGCTCACAGATGACTGTGAAGATTGGCCTGCTGCAATGTACACTTTATGTTTTTGTACGCTACTTAAGTTGAGATATGCAAATTCAATAAGTTATGAAACATGAAAATTAACATACGCAACTAGCATAATTTGGAATGTTTATATTTACGTCATGTAACTTAACACCGACTATATCATGAATCTTATCTGGTCTTTTTAGGGTCAAAGAAAATGAACCAGTTTGTCAGTAATTCAGACGATAACTGATTAATGAGTTGTGAGTCAAATATTTAAAGGCCAGTGCAGTCAAAAATGTGATTTCCTGTGTTTTATATATATTCCAAACTATGAGGTTAGAATAATACTGTGAAATTGTGAAAATTATGAAATACCCTTTTAGTGTAAGAGCTGTTTGAAAAGACCGTCTGAAATTTCAGCCTGTTTTGTTGGGATGGAGTTTTGGCCTAACTGGTGACATCACCAGGGGTGGTCAATTAGTGAATAGACCAATAAGAAAAAGAGTTCTAAACCTCTCTGCCAATAACAGCTATTTTTCTGTTTTCCCCTCTCCACTCAGAGCCCTGCCAGACAGTCCTAGCAAAATTGTTGGTTGAGAAATTGTTCTTTGGTCAGAAGCAATTTTTGTTGAAAACAAGGTAAGGTAATTGTTACCCAGAAATGGTTTGATATTGAGATACAAATGGCTGTATTGGACATTTAAGTCTGATTCCAGTCATTTTTCAAGGTTACCTGAATCAGTAAAAAATAAAAAATTGATCGCATACATTTGTTATGTAAAAACAATGCTCTTTGGTCTGATATTATATTTATTAATGCAACTGTTAGGAATGGATACCCATTCAATTAATTGCCATAGTTCTGCGTATGGTTCAGAGTTAAAACATTAGAAGTATTGCTCTTGAGGTACTAGCCTAACACCATCATACACCATACACCACCATACAATAATCATATTTTGAATAAAACATGGTTAAGTTTGAAATACCAACAAGTTTATTCAGAAAACTGACGCTGACAAATAAATAATTCATAAACTTTGCAAAAGTGTTTAAAAAATATATATATGTACTATGTTTTTTTTATACAAGGAAGTAAGTTTGTTTGGGAAAATATTCTTCTTGTGGTGGAGTGGGCACAAAAAGTTAGATACCAAATATTTCAAGAGATACATATTTGGCCTTAATCAATAAAACAAATCTCTGTAAAGGTATGTTTTCAATATTAAAAGTGTAGTAATGTTCAATATTTTTTGTTGTTGCTTTTTCAGTGTATTTTTCTTACTGGTTCAGCAAATTCCAGATGTGTTTTAAACGAATAGCCTTAAAAACAAGTAGATGCGCCCTAAGCAGGCATTAGCCATAAACCTAGCCATAAAGTCAGTCTGTCCAATCAGGCTTAATAAAGTATGTTACCCTATATAGGCCCAGATGGAACGCTAAGGATAGCTGAGTCCCAAAATTCATCTGCGGTCACCAATCTTTTCCCCCTTCATTTTTGACGACGGCAGTTGTACTGTACTGTACCCTAGGGCCCCTTTTCTATTTCATATTCTACACCTACAGTATATGAGGCAGCATTACTCAGAGGTGAGAAAGGCCTATTGATTTGTCGGCTGAATCACAGCACCTCATCATCACCTTAGTCTTGTCAGAGTGATAGAGCGGGAAGGGGGGGGGGAGTCAGGGGCAGAGAGAGAGGTGCAAAAGCTCGGTCGCTTGTTCAAGTTCAGTGACATCGGTAAAATCACTGCGCATTCCCATGAATAAGGACAGACAGCTAGGGGTAGGAAGAGTATGTTGAGGGAGGCGACTTAGCAGTATAATACAGTGGGATTCTGCTGATGCTTGTGGTCCTCCAGCCGCCACATGTTCCTCCACTTTCCCTGTCTCTCTTTCCCTTCCCTTGTCTCCTCTTCAGTCCAGACTAGCAATCAGCCAGGGAGGAAAAGAGAGAAAGAGACAGGACAGCCCCCTATATCCTCTTCAATCGAGTCCTTCAGTTCTTCAGTTCCTCCTTCTCTTCCCCTGTCTCTGTCTCCTCCTCAGTCCAGACCGGTGGCTCCCTGACAGGACTCCTTAATGACTCCGGCACAATGCCTCACCTCCCAGCCACACAACAAAGGGACACCAACCAGATGGCAAATTAGCAGCGATTGTTCAAAAACATTGTGGTCCATTGACGACAGGTGCAAAGGAGAGAAGGAGGGAGAGAAAGAGAGAGAGTTGGGGAGGGAGGCCGCAGTAGACCACTGTTTGGACAGTGTCTTTTTCCATTCAGCGGCTCAGCGCTCCTGCACTCGTTTACTTTCTGAGGGAAAGTGTCTGGGAATGATTATTTCTGATTCCAGGGGCCAAGCCGTTTAACACGCATCAGCTAGATTCAATCTGTAGTGCAAGGCTTCTTCTCCCATCTTATTGCTGAGTGAATTCTCTCTCCCTTCTTCTCTCTAGCTCCTCTCTCTCTCTCTCAATTCAATTCAATTCAATTCAATTGAAGGGCTTTATTGGCATGGGGAGCATATGTTAACATTGTCAAAGCAAGTGAACTAGATAACAAACAAGCAGTTGTACTGTACTGTACCCTTTCTCTCGCTCTCACACACACACACTCCATGTCTGAGGAGATACATGCGAAGAGGTGTTGAAGGGAATGATTGGATACAGCTAGCTATGACATCAGACACACTCTCTTGTATATATTATATCCACATGCCATGTCATTAAAGTAGCAGGTGGTGGGAAACAGCATAAAGTATATGTCAGAAGGTCACTCACTTTTATCATAGACGGTACCTCTGGAATGCTGCTCTTCCACAGGTTGGTCATGTTAGAAATCTAAAAAGAACAAGGAAATGTATTTAAATTTGATCAACCTAGTATTATATTTTTTTTTACAATTGCACCGCACCTTAAGAACAGTATATTCATTTTGTTATAAAAATAAAAGTTCCCAAGGACATTTGTTCAAAATGAAAAGAAAACGAAAGAGCTTAGATGCCAAACTGTGTATGGTGGCAAAAGACTGAAGATGAGGTAGTGTGTTTGGAGTTAAATTTAGAAATAACTGGATTGGTCCTCTAACCACAGAGCAGAGAGAGAGAGAGACAGGCCACGGTTTGGGTCTCGCCCAGCCATAACAAACCAGGACTTATTTTAGCCTGCTGCTGAAAGAGGTTGGGAACACACACACACACACTTCTGATCTGAGGCCTGCGGTATTTACCCAGAACCACAATCTATTAGTATTAAAAAATAAATCAAAATATAAAATAAAAGGCCAAGAATATCAGCCATTAAAAGTTTGCTATATTACAACATAGCTCCATCCACAGCATGCAATTAGATTTGATTTAAACTGGCTTACTGTAAGTACAACAGAACCACTGTAAAAACTAGCCATAGTGGTGTTATTAGTAACAGCAGCAGCAGCATTAGTGCTACACTGAAAAAAAGGTTCTTAAATTGTTCGTCCTCAGCTCTTAAGGTTCCTTGCTTGGAGAACTCTTGCCCAATAAAGCACATTTGACTTAATAGTGGGGTTCTTGACATGGCATACACTGTTATTCAGAATTCTGAAGGGTACTTGAAATGTATGGAAGCCTGCCGATGCGTCCCTTTCATAGCACACAGCAAATTGGCCAGTGTTAAATAGTGTTGATTTTTCAGTGTAACATTTCTAGTGTTGATTCAGGAGTTAAATTAACACTGTAAAGAGTTAAATTAACACTCAGTGGTGTAAAATAACCCTGGTGTTGCTGTTAATAACCATATTTGAACCAAAACCACACCCACCACTATCATATTTCTCAGCATGCTCTATTGCAGGTTGATTGTTTAATAAACTTTTGCTGCAGTGGGCTAAATCAGGGTCACACATAAGGATTATTGGTAGTCTTAAACAAATCTACATTGAAACAAAAGTATACACCTTAAACACATGTCAGGTATAGAGTTGAAACATATTCAAATTTCAGTTTGCATCCCAATATTATAGGTGACTGAAATATTTGTTTTAAACTGTTCGATATAAAAACACTGTAATGGTTTTCTAGGTGTGGTGAAGGAGAGTCGGACCAAAATGCAGCGTGTAGATTGCGATCCATGTTTAATGAACAAAACGTAACACGAATCTAAACACAACCACTACAAAACAATAAACGTAACGAAAACCAAAACAGCCTATACTTTGTGTCAACTAACACAGACCAAGGACATCAGGACACTAAGGACAATCACCCACAACACAACCAAAGAATATGGCTGCCTAAATATGGTTCCCAATCAGAGACAACGATAAACACCTGCCTCTGATTGAGAACCACTCCAGACAGCCATAGACTTCGCTAGATCACCCCACTAGCTACAATCCTAATACATACACACCAAAACCCCAAGACAAAACACACCACAACACAAAAACCCCATGCCACACCCTGGCCTGACCCAATACATGAAGATAAACACAAAATACTTCGACCAGGGCGTGACAAACACTGGATTTGTCCGTTTTTTTTATACATACAATCTTTATTAATGATGAAATTATGAAACATATTAATAACAACTATTTCAATCAATTGTGGACTTTCACCCGTTACTGAAATGGTTGTTCCAGTTTATATGTTTAAGGTCGTCTCATATTGTTGTCTTCCCAACCCTGGCAGTCATTCTAAATGGAGATTGCGGGTGAATAAAAACTCCAAATGCTGGCTCTCCCCACTCTGGCTGGGTTCCAATAGGAATTACACAGCACTTTGCAAACCATAATAATGTGACTTGCAGGCCTGATGTGGCCTGTAAACCATGAGTTTCAGGCCACTGTATAATGGTAAAACTAGGCCCTCAAAAGAAGACCTTATGAAATTCACTACCAGTCAAAAGTTTTAGAAGACCTACTCATTCAAGGGTTTTTCTTTATTTGTATTATTTTCTACAGTGTAGAATAATCAAAAATATGAAATAACACATATGGAATCATGCAGTAACCAAAAAAAGTGTTAAACAAATCAAAATATATTTTATATTTCATATTCTTCAAATAGCCACCCTTTGCCTTGATGACAGCTTTGCACACTTTTGGCATTCTCTCAACCAGCTTCATGAGGTAGTCACCTGGAATGCATTTCAACTAACAGGTGTGTTTTGTTAAAAGTTAATTTGTGGAATTTGTTTCTTCTTAATGTGTTTGAGCCAATCAGTTGTGTTGTGACAAGGTAGGGGGATATACAGAAGATAGCTCTATTTGGTAAAAGACCAAGTCCATATTATGGCAAGAACAGCTCAAATAAGCAAAGAGAAATGACAGTCCATCATTACTTTAAGACGTGAGGGTCAGTCAATCCGGAACATTTCAAGAACTTTGAAAGTTTATTCAAGTGCAGTTGCAAAAACCATCAAGTGGAACTGGCTCTCATGAGGACCGCCACAGGAAGGAAGACTCAGAGTTACCTCTGCTGCAGAGGATAAGTTCATTAGAGTTACCAGCCTCAGAAATTGCAGCCCAAATAAATGCTTCACAGAGTTCAAGTAACAGACACATCTCAACATCAACTGTTCAGAGGAGGCTGTGTGAATCAGGCCTTCGTGGTCTAATTGCTGCAAAGAAACCACTACTAAAGGACACCAATAAGAAGAAGAGACTTGCTTGGGCCAAGAAACATGAGTAATGGACATGAGACCGGTGGTAATTTGTCCTTTGATCTGGAGACCAAATTGGAGATTTTTGATTCCAACCGCCGTGTCTTTGTGAGACGTGGTGTGGGTGAAAGGATGATCTCCGCATGTGTATTTCTCACCGTAAAGCATGGAGGGTTGAGGTGTGATGGTGTGTTGGTGCTTTGCTGGTGAAACTATCTGCGATTGATTTAGAATTCAAGGCACACTTAACCAGTATGACTACCACAGCATTCTACAGCGATACGCCATCTCATCTGGTTTGTGCTTAGTGGGACTACCATTCGTTTTTCAACAGGATAATGACCCAACACACCTCCAGGCTGTTTAAGGTCTATTTTACCAAGAAGGAGAGTGATGGAGTGCTGCATGAGATGACCTGGCCTCCACAATCCCCCGACCTCAACCTAATTGAGATGGTTTGGGACGAGTCGGACTGCAGTGTGAAGGAAAAGCAGTCAACAAGTGCTCAGCATATGTGGGAACTCCTTCAAGACTGTTGGAAAATAATTCCAGGTGAAGCAATTGAGAGAATGCTAAGAGTGTGCAAAGCTGTCATCAAGGCAAAGGGTGACTATTTGAAGAATCTCAAATATATTTTGATTTGTTTTTCACTTTTTTGGTTCCTACATGTTTCCATATGTGTTATTTCATAGTGTTGATGTCTTCACTATTATTCTACAATGTAGAAAATAGAAGAAAAAAAATAAGAAAAACCCATGTTATGAGTAGATGTTGTAAAACTTTTGATTGGTAGTTTATGTGTTGTATTGTCTTAAAATAAAGGAATTATAATGACAATATATTTACTTCGACCTCACTTGGTCACAGGAAAAAATATCTTTGCAATAATGCAACAATCATGTCTCTTTCGCTAGCAAACACAGTCATGGGTGGTGCTGGTAACTCTAATATTAACTTGAAAGGCACCCTGGGAAATATGTAAATAAGGCTTAAAACCCTGCAGCAGTGCAATTCAATTCTGGTCCTGTAGGGTCGAAACATTTCTGGTTTTGAATTTGTATTTGGTTCTTTAAAGAACCATCACATTTATGGTTCTTCAGAGACCCTTAAAATGGTTCCCCTACGACATCGCTCATAAGAACCTTATTTGGTTCCAACTTGCAGCTTCATTTTTAAGAGTCTACCAGTACTGAAGAACCCTCTGAATCTAGCACAACAGAATGTCCCTAAGGATCTGATTGATTTAATCTATTTCGAAATGTCGAGGACAACAGCTGAAGAAGAGAATGGACATCAATATGGGGAAACCCATCGGGCTTTGGTCAAAAGTAATGCACTAAATTGGTGCTGTCCTACATCTCGTCCATGTTGAAGGTTTTGTTGAAATCATAGACAGTCAAATGTTCAAGTCTAAGCATCTGGAAATATATTTCATAATACGAAATCACAAACTTGATTTGAGGGGAAAGTGCCTGGGGTATACTCAAGCCTCCAGCTAATTCTTTCCTGTCATATTATTTATAAAGCTACATGATTGGTTAAATTACACGAGGGGTCCTTTACAGTGTTCCCCCACAGGTGTTCCATGTCAGAAAACATGCATTGGAGGAAAGAACATGTTGGGTATAGATTCTTTCACTGTATCCTATGTAGAACACCATCTTCTAATGTGCATAGACAACAGCTAATATAAACCGATCTCCTTCCACGTTCGTAACATTTCACATCTCATTTCATCAATTAAAAACAAGACATTATAAATCAAAACACCTGTTAGCGATTCAGCAAACATTTCAAAGGACATTTGAACTACTTTGAAGAAAATGTTTTCAACCCGTGTCCTATAACTTTGATTTATACGTCCATGACTTCATATAAAACTTCACTACCTGAATCAACTCCACGACTGTATAAAAGCACACCTCCAGGGTTAGCAGAAGGGTAATGCGTTGGAACACGTTGTAGTAGAGTTCAAAGCAGCAGGTATATAGAGAGCCCTCCTTCAAGTCCTGCTGCTCCAGTTTCTGCCAATTGTTCTCCCTCTCTGGGATAAAAAAAAACCCTCTGAAAGCAACAGGATGTCGGATGTACAGAGTAGAGGAGCAGAGGAGTAGTAGACACCCCTCTTTTGGACTTGCTTGTCTACAATTATCTATCGGCAAGGGTTGGGTTGGGTTTGGAATATTGCTCTCCCTCTCTCACTCTATCCCCCCATGTGTCTTCTTTGGTCTCTATGGTAATAGTTTTCGTCTGCCAGGTTGCCAAAGTAGCGACTTTAGAGAATTCCCTGCCTATCCTGACTTTTTCTATTTTATCGTTTAACCCCAAAGTCATCAATGGGAAAACTACCCAGCAATTATGTAATTTTTGTGGAATTCAGTTATTCTTTTGCTGTGAAATACAAGATGGGACCCATGGAGCTGCATCGTGCTAAGCTAGGAGCTAGTGGTGTGTTTTACAATGTGTTATTTTTTTTATCTCTCCCCTGACATTACCGTTTGTCATGTTCTTGGCAGGGAGGGACGTTGCTAGGTGAACACCAGACAAGTGAAGATCACACACACACACACACACACACACACACACACACACACACACACACACACACACACACACACACACACACACACACACACACACACACACACACACACACACACACACACACACACACACACACACACACACACACCAGCATCAGCTTACCTTCCTGTCTCCCTCCTTCAACTGTCCTGTCCTGACTCTTCCTGCTAACTAAGCCTTGACAATTCTACACCCAAATCAAACAGCAGTGATCAGTTTACCAACAGTACAATCCCCTTCTGTCATCCTGCCTGACACCTGTAACGATAACGAAAACACTCTTTCCCACTTTCTCATCCTCTCCTCACTTTACACACAGATTCATTCCACTTTGGGCTTGACAGACAGATGCGCCGTCCAAACCTGCCTGGTACAAGGTTACTGACTGAAGCCTGTAACAGTGTGTGTGTGTGTGTGTGTGTGTGTGTGTGTGTGTGTGTGTGTGTGTGTGTGTGTGTGTGTGTGTGTGTGTGTGTGTGTGTGTGTGTGTGTGTGTGTGTGTGTGTGTGTGTGTGTGTGTGTGTGTGTGTGTGTTATTGCCTACCTCCTCTATCTGCTGCTGCCAAAGCACTTCCTTAAACACGTCAGACATAATCCTATCATCGCTGGAGGGGTAATTGTGTAGAGGGAGATGTGGAGAAGTGTGTGTGTGTGTATGTGAGAGAGAGAGAGAGCGAGAGAGAGATGTGGAGAAGTGTGTGAGAGAGAGAGAGAGAGAGAGAGAGAGAGAGAGAGAGAGAGAGAGAGAGAGAGAGAGAGAGAGAGAGAGAGAGAGAGAGAGAGAGAGAGATGTGGAGAAGTGTGTGTGTGTGAGAGAGAGAGAGAGAGAGAGAGAGAGAGAGAGAGAGATGTCTAGTACAGGTAAGGGGAGAGAAAGTTCAGACATAGCTGAGTAGACATGGAGACAGACAGGTCATTGTGTGGGAATGGGATCCTGTCTGTCTAAATTGCCTAATTAGGTTCAGTACTGGGCCTGATGTCTGGACTGCCAAAGGAACGTGACTCCGCAACTGAACTGCCCTGAAGACACCTCTGACTGCTGAGTTTACACATCACCTTCAGGTTCACAGCTCTTCTCTCTGGGTTTTACATAATGACTCTTTAGAGATGACTCAGTGAGCTCTGGCTACTTTAACATGTAGGCCTAGATCATCGAAAAGAGCCTCTCAACTTTGGTACGGTGAAGGGCAATGGTCGACGAACATATTCAGTTTCCTTTGGAAAATGTATTCATTTCCCCTTTGAAAACCTCCACACTCTCTTAGGCAGTAGAGATGGTAAAATAGTCTGTCAGACATGTAAACCTCAGCAGTGGATGTGGGTTTTAAGGAGGTGTCACTGTTCCACGGTTTGGCAGAGTTCTACCTTAAGTGGAAAAACAGAAATGTCAGCAAACGTTTCCCAATTTCTAACCCTGCAGTCTTATTTCTCACCATATTTCTTGACAGCTGAAGGAGGGGCCTGCTCAACATTAGTCACCATAGTGGTGTAGAATTCAGAAATACTTTTCCTGTTAAAGATGGTAAAAATATCACCCACATTTGAGACAGTAACATGAAACATTGGTAGAGTTTGAGGATGCTGTGTGTGGCCAGAGGCTAATCGGTAACTGAGATATTGTACATCATATAAGGCCTACTGTGCATTTGTTTGTTCATGTGCATCATTGTGCGTGTGTTGCATGTGACTCTTAGGGCTCTAATTCAATCCGATCCGCTTTAGCCGACGTCTGCATAGAGGTTGTTTTGGTGGTGTCGAAGGTCGAACTGCATTAGAGCTGTGAAATCCACAACCGGCTCCTGGCATTATACCGAAAGAGGACATTGCCATTGGCTGCACGAAGTCGCATTAAGAGAAATCCCATGCAGCCATGTTAAAAACACTGGAATGTGAAATGTAATCTACACCTCTGTTACGCTGATAGAAATCCTCATTATTTTGTTGAATGATTTTCAATTTGAGCGTCATTCTTTCTATACAGCCAACACTTTTTTTGTTCTGAACTACTAAAGAAATGGGACAGGTGTGGCTTCGTGACAATGACCAAGAGCAGCTGCTCACCAATTTGACAGCTCCAACACAGTTACACCTTCAACACTGCCAAAACATCAGCTATGTGGGTGTCGGCTATTGCCAGTTAACGCTTGATCTCATTTAATCTAGGCCTTAGTTGAGGAACTTTTTTTTTTTAGGGAAAACTCATAAATGACAGGTTGCCAGAGGGGGAGAGAGAGAGGCGATACTTCATTTCATCTGTCACCAGCAACCTGTTTTAGCTTCTCCTTCAGGTTGTTTTGGCTCTGCCGGCTTCCTTATGTTCAAGTGAGGTTTTTATGTATGACATGCATTTAACCAAACACAAACTAAGATAGAGCCCATCTGGTAAATCTGTATCCATGACACAGAGGGAGGCCCCCTCTCTGTACCAGGGCTGCAGGGAAAGCCAGATAGACTCTAATTATTTTTGTATTTTATTTAACTAGGCAAGTCAGTTAAGAACAAATTCTAATTTACAATGACAACCTACTGGGGAACATTGGATTAACTTCCTTGTTCAGGAGCAGAATGACAGATTTTTACCTTTACCAGCCAGGGGATTTAATCCAGCTATCTTTCGGTTACTGGCCTAATGCTCGATCCACTGGGCTACCTGTCGCCCCCCTCCTACTAAGGTGATATTTTATAAGAAGCTGACACAGCTGGGAGAAAGCATTGGAAAAACAACTGTCTCACTGAGTCTTCACCAAGCAGACCTGAACCAGGGACTCCAAGTCTTTACCACATGCATTCAGACACACACATACACCCAAAAACACACACCCAAAAACACACACACACACACACACAAAAACACACACACACATACACCCAAAAACACACACACACACACCCAAAAACACACACACACACACACACACACACACACACACACACACACACACACACACACACACACACACACACACACACACACACACACACACACACACACACGCACGTACAGACTAAGCCTGGAGTCATTGTAACCTCTAATATGAATTCTTCTGACCACACAATATATTATGTATAACACTGTAACAGACTGTTAATGCATGACAAATGCATTGGTATGTGCCTCTTTGGGCCTCACCACAAAGTCTGAGTAAGGAAATGCAATTTGGAATCTGGCTCGTCATGAATTTGAATATTGAATAGCATATAAAGTTGGGAGGTGCATTAGCTGCCAAAGCACCAGTCCCACATATGGTTCTATGATGTATCTTCTGATCTATTTCTACACTGAGGATACTCCCTTTCAACAAAATAATAGAGGAATGCCCTCTTCCACCCTTTCACCAAGTAGCTCTGTTTGGTCCAACAGTAACAACAAAGCTCTCCGTGCTATATATCAACCCGCCACAGAATGAAAACTTTCCCTGAGGTTTGAAAAACAATCTGTAATCTGTCCGAGTTCTAGAAGTAGCATCTGTCAATAAAGAATAAATGAATGGCTTGATTATACAGCTGGCTGGGCTGGTGCCAGGTCTCCAAAAGAGAAGAGGGAGAGAAAGAGAACAAGAGAGAAAAAATCTGAAGAAAGT
Source organism: Oncorhynchus keta (assembly GCF_023373465.1). Taxonomy (NCBI): domain Eukaryota; kingdom Metazoa; phylum Chordata; class Actinopteri; order Salmoniformes; family Salmonidae; genus Oncorhynchus; species Oncorhynchus keta. The sequence continues at coordinate 56,696,046 of NC_068448.1, read as the reverse complement.
CCAATTTGGTGGTTTTACTTTGGTTGGTCGAACGCTGCTTCCCTGACCCATCCATGCTACATAGTACTGCAGCTGCTGACAAACTAGAAAAATAAAGCTGGAATGCCAAAGGGTATTCTGCTAGCTGCACACGCCCCTCTCCACCTACACACATAAACACACACCGACGTATTGCACAAGAGCTTCTCTATAACTTGATCAAAATATGGGTACAGTCCGCGATTGTTGTCATGAAACAAATGGATTCCATATGAACTGTGCAACATTCAAGAGAACGAATTGACTCCATTGAACTCAACAATTTTCTCATGTGGACTCAAACGAACAGACAACAGACAGCAGACCTTGGAGTTTGAACGGAGGGGCGAATCATCAAAACACTATAAAATCATGTCTGTCTGTGTTTTTTGTTTGTTTAGTATTTCTAAAGTTATCTCTGCTTTGTGTCTGTACCAACGTTCATTGTTATACAGTAAGCTATAGAAGTGCTTTATGATTAAACCGAGTGACTGAAAGTGTAAACCTTCACTGAATTAGTCAACACTCATGCAAGACAGTAGCTGTAAAAAAATATCTGTCAATACATGAATATACACAAACTGCTATGGATAGGATGTGACAGGTGTGTTTCTATGCTAGTACAACACTTTCTCTCCCAGATGTAGAAGCTCCATTAAGGCAAGCCAACTGGTGTCAACCTCAAAGAGGGAGGCAGACGTGATGAAAAACCCCGCCACACACACCTCTTTACCAGCTACAGAGAACTCCACATATTGCGTGAAGTCCTCCAATATCCCACAGAGCAAAATAAACTGGACCATAATACACAACCTTAGCTCACTCAGACCAGGCCTACAGCTAAACTTTTCCTCCAGAAATCCCCCATGGGCCAACCAATGTTTAGTCTCTCTCTCTCTCTCTCTCTCTCTCTCTCTCTCTCTCTCTCTCTCTCTCTCTCTCTCTCTCTCTCTCTCTCTCTGCTTTTTTTACAGTGAGGTACGCTGAAAGCGCTCTTTGTTGCCACGGTCTACGGCATCTGAATGGTCCCAAACAAACCCCAAGTGCACTGAGCCCCCAAGACCCGAAGGCTGAATAGAATTCTTCCCCTGACTTCTCCCTCCACAGCCGACAATGAGAAACCACTCCTTTTTAGTCAGCTCACACTAATGGATAAGACAATATTTGCAGGAATGAGGGGGATTTAATTTGCATTCAGGCAGTCTACATTTCTTTTCACTGGAACTTGGGCATTGCTCAGTTCAACTGGGCGCCAGACTCTGAAAATAAGCATTCTGCCGATTTCGCTTTGATTTTTTTGATTTTTTATTCTTTCAAACACCATTTGATGCCCTGTGCTTGGTTTCTCTAATTCAAAGAGGATAAAGAGGAGAGGTGGGCGGAGAAGAGAGGAAAAGAAGAGAAGGAACAGGTGTGGGATGGAAAACGAGAGTACATAATTGGAGGAGTTATATTGCCAGGAAAAGAAAAATGTCTCGATTGTTTAGTGAGATATGTTTCCCTAAATCAAAATCAAATCAAATCAAATCAAACTGTATTGATCGCTAACACAGATTTGCAGATGGTATCGAGGGAACAGCAAAATGCGTGTGTTTCTAGCTCCAACAGTGCAATAATACCTAGAAAACAATACAAAACAATACGCACATAATCCAAAGTAAAAATGATTAAATTAAGAAATATCGGAAAAAGCAATGTCAGAGACCGGAATATATATACAGTACACTACTGTTCAAAAGTTTGGGGTCTCTTAGAAATGTCCTTGTTTTTGAAAGAAAAGCAAATTTTTTGTCCATTAAAATAACATCAAATTGATCAGAAATACAGTGTAGACATTGTAAATATTGTAAATGACTACTGTAGCTGGAAATGGCTGACTTTTAATTGAATATCTACATAGGCAGACAGAGGCCCATTAACAGCAACCATCACTCCTGTGTTCCAATGGCACATTGTGTTAGCTAATCCAAGTTTATCATTTTAAAAGGCTAATTGATCATTAGAAAACCCTTCTGCAAATATGTTAGCACAGCTGAAAACTGTTGTTCTGATTAAAGAAACAATAAAACTGGCCTTCTTTTGACTAGTTGAGTATCTGGAGAATCAGCATTTGTGGGTTCGATTACAGGCTCAGAATGGCCAGAAACAAAGAACTTTCTTCTGAAATGTGTTAGTCTATTCTTGTTCTAATAAATTAAGGCTATTCCATGTGAGAAATTCCCAAGAAACTGAACGCTGTGAAACGCTGTGTACTACTCCCTGCACAGAGCAGAGCAAACTGGCCCTAACCAGAATAGAAAGAGGAGTGGGAGGCCCCACCCTCGGCTACCTAAATTATACAAGCACATTGACTGTAGTACCCGCTCGATCAAAACACTGGACCACTGCTACTCTAACTTCCACGATGCATACAAGGCCCTCCCCCGCCCTCCCTTCGGCAAATCTGACCCAACTCCATCTTGCTCGTACCGTCCTATAGGTAGAAATTCAAACAGGGCGTACCCGTGACTAGAACCTTCAATGCTGATCTGACCAATCGGAATCCACGCTTCAAGATTGTTTTGATCACGTGGACTGGAAAATGTTCCAGGGAAGCCTCAGACAATAACGTCAATTTATACGTTGACTCGGTGTAACGATCGTCGTAGGTGGAAGAAGGAGAGGACCAAGGTGCAGCGTGGTACATGTTCATGATCTTTTAATTATACTGAACACTAGAACAAAAGTAACAAAACGGAACAAACTAAACAGTCCTGTCTGGTACAGAGACAGAGACAGAAAACAACTACTCACAACTCAAGGGCGAAACCAGGCTGCCTAAGTATGGTTCTCAATCAGAGACAACGATTGACAGCTGCCTCTGATTGGGAACCATACCAGGCCAAACACATAGAAATACAAACATAGAACAAAACATAGAATGCTCACCCCAACTCACGCCCTGACCAACCTAAAATAGAGACATAAAAAAAGGTCAGGACGTGACAGTACCCCCTCCCCCCCAAGGTGCGGACTCCGGCCGCAAAACCTAAACCCATAATGGAGGGTCTGGGTGGGCATCTGTCCACGGTGGCGGACGTGGACCCCACTCCACCATAGTCTGGGCCCACTTAGGTGGTGCCTTTGGAGCGGCGACCCTCGCCGCCGACCCCGGACTGGGGACCCTTTCAGCGGGCCCCGAATCGACAGGAGACTCTGGCAACGCCGGAGTGAAGGGAGACTCTGGCAGCGCCGGAGTGAAGAGCGACTCTGGCAGCGCCGGAGTGAAGGGCGACTCTGGCAGCGCCGGAGTGAAGGGCGACTCTGGCAGCGCCAGAGTGAAGGGCGACTCTGGCAGCGCCGGAGTGACGGGCGGCTCTGGCAGCTGCTGACTGACGGGCGGCTCTGGCTGCTCCTGATTGACGGGCGGCTCTGGCAGCTGCTGACTGACGGGCGGCTCTGGCTGCTCCTGATTGACGGGCGGCTCTGGCGGCTCCTGACTGACGGGCGGTTCTGGCAGCTCCTGACTGACGGGCGGCTCTGGCGGCTCCTGACTGACGGGCGGCTCTGGTGGCTCCGGACAGGAGGGAGACTGGAAGCGCTGGACAGGCAGGAGCACCTGGAGGGAGGAGACGGAGATACAGCCTGGTGTGTGGGGCTGCCACAGGAGGCCTGGACCGTGGAGGCACACTGGAGGTTTCGAGCACCGAGCCTGCACAACCTGTCCTAGCTGGATACCCCCTGTAGCCCGGCTAGTGCGGTGGGGTGGAACAGACCGCACTGGGCTGTGCTGGCGAACCGGGGACACCGTGCGTAGGGCTGGTGCCATATAACCCAGGCCGAGGAGACGCACTGGAGACCAGATGCGCTGAGCTGGCGTCATTCCTCCTGGCTCGATGCCCACTCTAGCCCGGCCAATAGGAGGAGCTGCGATGTAGCGCACCGGGATATGCGTGCGCACTGGGGACACCGTGCGCCTCACCGCATAACACGGTCCCTGCCCGGTCAACCCCTTGCCACGGTAAGCACGGGGAGTTGGCTCAGGTCTCCTACCTGACTTAGCCAGAGTCCCTGTGTGCCCCTCCCCAATACATTTTTGGGGCACACATTCTTTTCAAGTTCCTCGGCGTACACATCACGAACAAACTGAAATTGTCCACCCACACATACAGTGTGGTGAAGAAGGCGCAACAGCGCCTCTTCAACCTCAAGAGGCTGAAGAAATTTGGCTTGTCACCTAAAACCCTCACAAACTTTTACAGATGCACAATTGAGAGCATCCTGTTGGGTTGTATCACCGCCTGATACGGCAACTGCACCATCCTCAATGGCAGGCTCTCCAGAGGGTAGTGCAGTCTGCACAATGCATCACTGGGGGCAGATTACCTGCCCTTGAGGTCACCTACACCACCCGATATCACAGGAAGGGCAACAAGATCATCAAGGACATCAACCACCCAAGCCACTGCCTGTTCACCCCACTATCATCCAGAAGGCGAGGTCAGTACAGGTGCATCAAAGCTGGGACCGAGAGACTGAAAAACAGCTTCTATCTCAAGGCCATCAGACTGTTAAACAGCCATCACTAACATAGAGAGAATGCTGCCAACATACAGACTGGCCACTTTAATAAATTGATTTAATAAAGGTATCACTAGTCACTTTAAATAATGCCACTTTAATAATGTTTACATATCCTACATTACTCATCTCATATGTATATACTGTATTTCATATCATCTATTGCATCTTGCATATGGCCATCGCTCATCCATATATTTATATATAAAGTACATATTCTTATTCCATCCCTTTACATTTGTATGTATAAGGTAGTTGTTGTGAAGTTGTTAGATTACTTGTTAGATATTACTGCATGGTCGGAACAAGAAGCACAAGCATTTCGCTACACTCACATTAACATCTGCTAACCATGTGTATGTGACAAATAACATTTGCTTTGATTTGATTTGATGTGCCCCAAAAGAGTTATAACTGGAAACCAAAAAGGGTTCTATTTGGGTTCTATCTGCCGAAGAACCCTTCAGGAACCCTTTTTTCTGTGTGTGCAATAATAGTGTTTGACGTGATTTTTGAATAACTATCTCATCTCTGTACCCCACCTTATACAATTATCTGTGAAGTCCCTCGGGTCGTGCAGTGAATTTCAAACACAGATTTGACCACAAAGACCAGGGAGGTTTTCCAATGCCTCGCAAAGAAGGGCACGTATTGGTAGAGTGTTTTTTTTTTAATAAAGCAGATATTGAATATCCTGGTGAAGTTATTAATTACACTATGGATGGTGTATCAATACACCCAGTCACTACAAAGACAAAGGCATCTTTCCTAACTCAGTTGCCGGAGAGGAAGGAAACGGATTTCGCCATGAGGCCGATGGTGACTTTAAAACAGGTACAGTGTTTAATGGCTGTGACAGGAAAAAACTGAGGATGGATCAACAACAATGTACATAGTTACTCCACAATACTAACCTAATCGACAGAGTGAAAAGAAGGAACCTGTACAGGATAGAAATATTCCAAAACATGCATCCTGTTTGCAATAAGGCTCTAAAATAAAACTGCAAAAAATATGGAAAAGAAATGAACTTTATTTCCTTTATACAAAGTGTTATGTTTGGTGCAAATCCAACACAACTCATCACTGAGTACCACTCTTCATATTTTCAAGCATGGTGGTGGCTGCATCATGTTATTGGCATGCTTGTCATCAGCGAGGACAAAGGAGTTTTTTAGCTAAGCAGAGGCAAAATCCTAGAGGAAAACCTGGTTAAGTCTGCTTTCCAACAGACACTGGGAGACAAATTCACCTTTCAGCAGGACAATAACCTAAAACAGGCCAAATACTGTATACACTGGAGTTGTAGAGACCACATTGAATATTCCTGAGTGGCCTAGTTACAGTTTTGACTAAAATAGGCTTGACAATCTATGGTAGACTTGAAAATGGCAGTCTATCAATGATCAACAACCAACTTGACAGAGTTAGGAGAATATAAAAACTGTATTTAAGTACAAATATTGTAAAATCCAGGTGTGCAAACCTTTTAGAAAATTACCCAGAAAGACTCACATCTGTAATGACTGCCAAAGTGGTGTTACTCATGGGGTGTGAATACTTATGTAAATTTGATATTTCTGTATTTCATATTTCTATATTGCATGGAGTTGATTGGGCTGTTGATTGTGGCCTGTGGAATGTTGTATATATGCCAATATATACAACATTCCACAGGCCACAATCAACAGCCCAATCAACTCCATGCAATATTGTGGCCTGTGGAATGTTGTCCCACTCCTCTTCAATGGCTATACAAAGCTGCTGGATATTGGCGGGAACTGGAACACGCTGTCGTACACGTCAATCCAGAACATCCCAAACATGCTCGGTGGTTGACATGCCTGGTGAGTATGCAGGCCATAGAAGAACTGGGACATTTTCCGCTTCCAGGAATTGTTTTGAGATCCTTGCGACATGGGGTTGTGCATTTTCATGCTGAAACATGAGGTGATGGTGGCGGATGAATGGCACGACAATGGGCCTCAGGATCTTGTCACGGTGTCTCTGTTTTTTTACAATTGCCATCGATAAAATAACATTTTGTTCGTTGTCTGTAGCTTATGCTATCCCATACCATAACCCCACCTCCACAATGGGGTACTCTGTTCACAACATTGACATCGGCGAACCACTCGCCCACATGACGCCATACACGCTTCATGTGGGCGTCATGTCTGCCATCTGAATGTTGAAACCAGGATTCATTCGTGAAGAGCACACTTCTCCAGCTTGCCAGTGGCCATCGAATGTGAGCATTTGCCCACTAGTCTCAGACAATTGGTCTCAGACGATCCCACAGGTGAAGAAGCCGGATGTGGAGGTCCTGGCGTGGTTACACATGGTCTGCGGTTGTGAGGCCGGTTGGATGTACTGCCAAATTCTCGAAAACGACACTAGAGGCGGCTTATGGTAGCGAAATGAACATTCAATTCACTGGCAACAACTCAAAACTTGAGACGTCAACCAGAGACTCTGGGTTCGCGCCCAGGCTCTGTCGTAACCGGCCGCGACCGGGGGGTCCGTGGGTACCACTGTTGTGCCATCAGAAAACTTGATGATTGAGTTGGAGACGTGTGTGGCCATGCAGTCATGGGTGAACAAGGAGTACAGGAGTATCTAAGTCCCAGGAACCTGAAAAACACATTAAATAGATCTATGACTTTGTTGATTTAATGTGCCTACAGATTAGTCGAGAATATTTTTTTTAAATGATACTCCTAGAGCTATTATTACAGGTTCAAAATCACCTCCGGCTACAAAAATAATTCCTTGGCTATTCTGTGATTAAATAAAGTAATTAGCGAACTCGGATTTAAAAGGAACAGTGCTTTAGATTACAAAGGCAAATATGACTAGCAAAACAGACTTAATGCTGACTGACAGCGGAGAAGTGGAGGGGTACTTGTGAAAGATGCCGTCCCTCCATAACAGCACATGGGGGCTTCTTGAAGTCTCTTTAAACATGCTCTTCACCACACAACTAATTATCACTGCTAACTTTCTGCATTTGATGCTGGAAACAAAAAAAAACGTTCCTGCTGGATTGTCGCCATCTATTTCTGCTGCGGTGAAATGATTGACTTTTGTTTTTGCGAGTCAATGCGTTGTATTTACAAAGGAGCAGTGTAGTAGATTAGGGAATTGAAGTGAGTGGGCCTGGAAGGCAGCCATGTTGCCACCCATATAATGGCAACAAAGGGGGATTGTTTGCATACTTATAGATGACAATAACATCTATATTCTATATACTTATTGTGTTTGCCATGAAACAATGATCATAATGCACTGTACTGTATCTGTCTTCTAGACTAGTGGCTTACAGCGCCAGGGTTGTGGGTTCGATTCCCACAAGGGTCCGTATGAAAAGTATGAAAATTAATGCACACACTACTGTACGTCGCTCTGGATAAGAGCGTCTGCTGAAATGACTAAAATGTACAAAAAAAATATACCTGTTATCCTCTCCTCACACATTCAGTCGTACATATTCAAAGACTAAAGGCTTGTGGAGATTTCACTATTATTGTCTTCTCTCACTGAAAGAGCTGTCCAAACTACCTCTAATTGAGAGAAACCAACATAAACAACCGACATAAACGTATATTTCACTAGTGGTTTGTCTAGCTGTTCTTCAACTGCAATATGCATGCTCTGGATTACCGTTGAAAGTTGTCCCTTATGAGTGTCATAATAATGACTTAGAGGAATCCTTACTTCTGTTTTAAAACCCTCATCACTTTTTTGCTTATGCTTCAACACAGAAACCATTATGTTAATTCATTTTTGCCAAGATTCTTATTTAAATACAGAAAGTTACAAAAGATGTATATTATTAATTAATGATCTAACTTCCAAAGTAAATCTAACTTATAAAGTAGTCTACGTTATACTTAGTCTGGCAAACAGTAGGCTTTATAAGCAGTGAATCTACGAGGTTCTCTATCACTACTGATGTTTTCTTCTATTTACCTTTTGGTTATGTCACGTGGGAGTTACCTGGCTGCAAAGTCAAATTAGCGTGTGAGAGAAATTAGATTTTTGTTTTTCCTGTTTGGCAAAGGAGCATTCGGATCACTCAGGAGAGGATTTCAATACTCTGTCTGTCTCTGAAAGCTCAGAGGCTGCCATTGCTATTTAATTATAATTATTATTCCGCCCAAATTGCTGTGATTGAACTTCTCTGAGTTTTTTGTCTCCAAGTGAAATGCTGCTCCACAAGTAACTTGTTTTTTTGGAGGGGGAGCAGAGCAGAGCAGTGCAAAGAAAAGCAGCGATGTGCTTGATTTCCCAGTGGCCTCCCTCCCATTTTCTCCACCCTCCTCCATCCTCTTCAAATGATTTGACATAATGCTCAGCAGGGAGAAGAGAGTGTGTCTGCAATCTCCCTGCATATATGACCAGGGAAGTCAAATAAAATCAAATTGAATTGGTCACATACACATGGTTAGCAGAAGTTAATGCAAGTGTAGTGAAATGCTTGTGGTTCTAGTCCGAAAAAAATCTAACAAGTAATCTAATAATTCCCCAACAGCTACCTAATACAGACCAATCTAAATGAGTGAATGAATGAGAATATGTACATATAAATATATGGATGAGTGATGGCCGAGCGGCATAGACAAGGTGCAATAGATGGTATGAAATACAGTATATACATATGATATGAGTAATGTAAGATATGTAAACATTATTAAAGTGCCATTATTTAGCCAGACAGGATGCTCTCGATTGTGCATCTGTAAAAATTGTGAGGGTTTTAGGTGACCACATTTCTTCAGCCTCCTGAGGTTGAGGAGGCGCTGTTGCGCCTTCTTCACCACACTGTCTGTGTGGGTGGACCACTTCAGTTAGTCCGTGATGTGTACACCAAGGAACTTTCCACCTTCTCCACTGCTGTCCCTTCAATGTGGATTGGGGGGTGCTCCCTCTGCTTTTTCCTGAAGTCCGCGATCATCTTCTTTGTTTTGTTGACGTTGACGTTAAGTGAGAGGTTGTTGTCCTGACACCACACTCTGAGTGCCCTCACCTCCTCCCTCTAGGCTGCTTCGTCGTTGCTGATAATCAAGCCCACTACTGATGTGTCATCTGCAAACTTGATGATTGAGTTGGAGGCGTGCATGGCCACGCAGTCGTGGGTGAACAGGGAGTATGAGATGGGGCTTGAGTACTCACCCTTGTGGGTCCCCAGTTTTGAGGATCAGTGAAGTGGAGGTGTTGTTTCCTGCCTTCACCACCTGGGGGCGGCCCATCAGACAGTCCAGGACCCAATTGCACAGGGCGGGGTTGAGACCCAGGGCATACAGCTTGATGATGAGCTTGGTGCTGAATGCTGTGCTGTAGTCAATGAACAGCATTCTTACATAGGTATTCCTCTTGTCCAGATGGGATAGGGCAGTGTGCAGTGTGATGGCAATTGCATCGTCTGTGGACCTGTTGGGGCAGTATGCAAACTGAAGTGGGTCTAGGGTGGCTGGTAAGGTGGAGGTGATGTGATCCATGACTAGCCTCTCAAAGCACTTCATGATGACAGAAGTGAGTGCTACGGGCGATAGTTATTTACGTAGTTCAGTTTTCTTTGCCTTCTTTGATACAGGAACAATGGTGGCCATCTTGAAGCATGTAGGGACAGCAGACTGGGATAGGGAGCGATTGAATATGTCCGTAAACACACCAGCCAGCTGGTCTGCGCGTGCTCTGATGACGTGGCTAGGGATGCCGTCTGGGCCAGCAGCCTTGTGAGGGTTAACGCGTTTAAATGTTTTACACATGTCGGCCATGGAGAAGGAGAAGGGGGGCGCAGTCCTTGTTAGCGGGCCACGACAGTGGCACTATATTATGCTCAAAGCGGGCAAAGAAGGTGTAAGTTTGTCTGGAAGCCTGAAGTCGGTGTCCGTGACGTGGCTGGTTTTCTATTTCTAGTCTGTGATTTTCTGTAGACCCTACCACATACGTTTCGTGTCTGAGCCATTGAATTGCAACTCCACTTTGTCACTCTACCGGCATTTCGCTTGTTTGATTGCCTTGCGGAGGGAATAACTACACTCTTTATATTCAGCCATATTCCCAAACCTCTTTCCATGGCTAAATGTGGTGGTTCGCCCTTTCAGTTTTGCGCGAATGCCGCCATCCATCCACGGTTTCTGGTTAGGGTAGGTTTTAAAAGTCACAGTGGGTACCTCTCCAATGCACGTCTTAATAAACTCACTCATGGTTCAGTGTTTAGATCGATGTTGTTCTCTGAGGCTGACCGGAACATATCCTAGTCCGCATGATCAAATCAATCTTGAAGCGTGGATTCTGATTGGTCAGACAGGCATTGAATGGTTCTAGTCACTGATAAATCCTGTTTGAGTTTCCGCCTATAAGACGGTAGGAGCCAGATGGCGTTGTGGTCGGATTTGCCGCAGGGAGGGTGGGGGAGGGCTTTGTATGCATCGTAGTATTTAGAGTAGCAGTGATCGAGTGTATTACCCTGGTGAGTACTACAATCAATATGCTGATAAAATCTCTGTCAGCCCGATGCATGGAGAAGCCCGGTGGCTGAACCGATTCTGACAACATATCCCGAGAGACCCATGTTTCCGTGAAGCAGAGGATGTTACAATCTCTGATGTCTCTCTGGAAGGCCACTCTTGCTCGAATTTCGTCTACCTTGTTATCAAGACACTGGACATTGGCAAGTAGTATACTCGGGAGCAGTGGGCGATGTGCACGTCTACGGAGCCTGACCAGGTTGCCACTCCGTCTGCCCCTGCGTTGCCGTTGTTTTTGGTCGGCTTCTGGAATTAGATCCATTGTCCTGGGTGGTGGTCCAAACAGAGGATTCGCTTCGGGAAAGTTGTATTCCTGGTCTTAATGTTGGTAAGTTGACATCGCTCTTATATCCAATAGTTCTTCCTAGCTGTATGTAATAAGACTTAAGATTTCCTGGGGTAACAATGTAAGGAATAATACATTAAAAAACAAAATACTTCATAGTTTCCTAAGGACTCGAAGCGAGGTGACCAATTCTGCCATCTTGCTACGCAGCCCAAAATATTCAGCTGAAAGAAAAAAAAGAGGGGTAGTGAGAGACACAGAGGGGAAAGGAGAGAGTGAGAGTGTTAATCATGGAGTGGTAGAGGATGGAGTGAGAGAGAGAGAGATAGAGAGAGAGAGAAGTGGTGAATGAGTGTTTCTCCATAGTGAGGCCACTGATTGAGGGGGAACAGTTCCACCATATAGCCTCCAGTCATATTGACTCCAGCCAAGCTAGGTTGCCGGGACCAGGGCTGCAATGACTGCAGGCTATGTGTGGGCTGGCTTCTGCCTGTCTGTCTGTTGACTGCCGTCTAGGCTAGTAACCATCTAGGCTAGTGCCTGTCTGTCTGTGGTTTGCCTGCCACACTGCTTGCCTGTCTGTCTGTCTTCCTCCTTCCCTCCCTGCTTGCCTGTATGTCTGTCTGCCTGTCTGCGCTGGGGAGAGTTAGGAGAAACCCCTGTGAATGTGTTTATTTTTTCCACAGGGCAAATACCCGGTCTCCCATCTACCGAATTAACGAGATGAGTTCCAGTAGATACTCGTTCTGACAGCTTGTCTATCTGTCCACACCTCTAAAAGCTGCTAAAATGTACCGCATGTATCAGACTGTATGAATTTGAATGTTGTTTTTTTTAAATGGTGTTTGTATATCAGTAATTACATCCCAAGAAAGCGAGAAGGTAAATAAATGCCAATGATAAAACCTTCATACCATTTCAAATGAGTTCCAGTATTCAGAACTCACTCAGAACAATTGAATGAATTCCAACACAAAAATAAGGAATAAAAGGAGACAAAAAATGCTTTAACATGCATCGTTTTTTTCTTATGAAAGAAGAAGGAAATGGTCTGAGGAGTCATGCTGTGCAACATAATTCACGGCTACAGTACATCCTCCAAACGGTCTCCTTTCTCACATTCTTACCCTCCCTCAATGTCATTGTATTACACTGGGGGTGCTTGTCATGAGTGAAATACATCTGCCCAGACCTATACTTTAGACTGACATGGGCCCTCCCTCTCTGTCATAAAACTAGACAAGTATTTTTTCTGGCAGTAATCTGTTCATCATCGGCTCCAATAATCTGCATTTACAGTACGTTTCATGCTGAAAGTCACAAGTCGGTGGTAACTTACTGTAAGTCTATTACTATACAGGAAGTGAATGTCATTTATTGTGCGGAGTATCTGCTTGACAGGATGTTCTTGACTGTTACCTGTCTATAAGTGTCATTAATAAAAAAAAATGCTGTTTTAAGTTAAATATTAGCTTTCGTCTCAAGCCAAAAAAGACGACAAATTAAATTCAAAAGTACTTCAACAACAGATGTACTAACATTGGATGGGTTGATTAGGATTCAAACGTTCTCTCAATCTGTATAATACATACTCTTAGAGTAGGTTTACCCCATTAATGTACTTGGTAATGTAAACGTGTTTTTTCATGTGACATCTTCTCATTTCACTCATTCAAACAGTATGGGGAGGTTTTCCCAGACACAGATTAAGTTTAGTCCTGGACTAAAAAAGCAAGATGAACGGAAAATCTCCAGCCTACATTTTTTTCTAGTCCAAGACTAGGTGTCCTTGAAACTGCGAAACTGACATAGCCTAATTACGTAAGCCTACTCAGATGTGAAATAGACAGGGTAGCTGACAGCTTTTTAAGATATTTTTGAAGCTATACATGGTTTATGTTCCTGTCATAAACAATGGAGTAATGCACTCTTGTATTTTGGGTTATGACAGGGTATGAGAGTTACGCTATACTATTGGGACATATATAAGTTATAGTATTTAAAGCAGAGGAGGCACCACTGGTTCAAATGTTGTGGGGGAAAATGTGCGTCTTTTCTGAGGCCTGGAACTATTCCTGATCTCATGACCTGGTCAGGTAAAACTCTGGGTCCTATTCGTAGGCTATGACAGGGTCCAACGCTAACTTTTTTTCACACTGTCACAACTGGGCCAGTTGGCCAAAAACATACTGGCCCGAATAGAATTTGGACTGACCTGGACATGGTGTAGTGTTTAATGCATTGGAGTCATGCAGGGCCAATAGGTTGGCATGCTTTATCTCTAAATGCAGATATTAATAGACAGGCGCCCAATATATTTATAATAAAATAAAAATTGGTGGGTGTTATATTTGTCCTATTTCACACATGTATAAGTGTGTATTCATACACATGTGTGAATTTAACATGTGTTCTTTTGCATATCCCAACTCTCCCTGAGACACCCTCGGAGATTGGGGTCACAGCCAGTGTCTGCCATTATGAGTCTACTCTATTCTTAAGAATTGCATTGTATTAATTGCATACATTTTCTTTTCAAAATATGTCATCTCAAAATAGTATGCTGCCCCTTTAAGAGAACTGTGTTCAAAAGAGATATCAACCTGGCAAAATAGGCTAGGATAGATTAATGCTAAAGTGTCTTTTTTTGCTTTCTTTTTGTAGACTATCAACAGTAGCAAGCATATTGCTAATATGTTCACTATTAAAAGTTAACTTATGTGATTCACTTTTCCTAAAATAAATAAGCTCAGCGAGTAGATTGATGGGCCCTTATTTTTGCTCAGGACAGCTTGCTTGTGCTGTGTGAAAGTATCAATTCATGTACTGCTCAAGTGCTCGAGAAGTTGTCACTTGCAGGAGTGCAGTGGTGCTTGAATGAACGGCCAATCATATTGCTCAAATACAAATAGCACAGCCTTATTCTAAAATGTATTTAAATTTAAAAAATGATCATCGATCTGCACACATACCCCATAATGACAACGCAAAAACCTGAAATATTAAATTTACATAAGTCATCAGACCCTTTACTCAGTACTTTGTTGAAGCACCTTTGGCAGCAATTACAGCATCAAGTTTTATTGGGTATGACACTATAGATTGGCACACCTGTATTTGAGTAGTTTCTCCCATTCTTTTTTTAAACCTTTATTTAACTAGGCAAGACAGTTAAGAACAAATTCTTATTTTCAATGACAGCCTAGGAACAGTGGGTTATCTGCCTGTTCAGGGGCAGAATGACAGATTTGTCATTCACATTTTTGCACAAAAACAGAAATATCACATTTACATAAGTATTCAGACTCTTTACTCAGTACTTTGTGGAAGCACCTTTGGCAGCGATTGCAGCCACAAGTCTTCTTGGGTATGACACTAAAGGTTTGGCTCACCTGTATATGGGGAGTTTCTCCCATTCTTCTCTGCAGATCCTCTCACGCTCTGTCAGGTTCGATGGGGAGCGTTGCTACACAGCCATTTTCAGGTTTCTCCAGAGATGTTTGATTGGATACAAGTCCGGGCTCTGGCTGGGCCACTCAAGGACAGTCAGAGACTTGTCCCAAAGCCACTCCTGCATTGTCTTGGCCTTGTGCTTAGGGTCGTTGTCCTGTTGGAAGGTGAACCTTTGCCCCAGTCTGAGGTCCTGAGCGCTCTGGAGCAGGTTTTCATCAAATAAAATAAAATTAAATGTATTTATATAGCCCTTCTTACATCAGCTGATATCTCAAAGTGCTGTACCACATTCTTTGGAGAGATTGGAAACCCAAATTGGTCTACACGGACAAGATCTGGCCTGGTTTAGATCTTATCTGTCGGAAAGATATCAGTTTGTCTCTGTGAATGGTTTGTCCTCTGACAAATCAACTGTAAATTTCGGTGTTCCTCAAGGTTCCGTTTTAGGACCACTATTGTTTTCACTATATATTTTACCTCTTGGGGATGTCATTCGAAAACATAATGTTAACTTTCACTGCTATGCGGATGACACACAGCTGTACATTTCAATGAAACATGGCGAAGCCCCAAAATTGCCCTCGCTAGAAGCATGTGTTTCAGACATAAGGAAGTGGATGGCTGCAAACTTTCTACTTTTAAACTAATAAAATAATATATGCGGACAAAACAGATACATTCTACGATGCTTGTTCTAGGTCCCAAGAAACAAAAAGATCTTCTGTTGAATCTCACAATTCATCTTAATGGTTGTACAGTCATCTCAAATAAAACTGTGAAGGACCTCGGCGTTACTCTGGACCCTGATCACTCTTTTAAAGAACATATCAAGACCATTTCAAGGACAGCTTTTTTTTTCCATCTAAGTAACATTGCAAAAATCAGAAACTTTCTGTCCAAAAATGATGCAGAAAAATGAATCCATGCTTATGTCACTTCTAGGTTAAACTACTGCAATGCTCTACTTTCCGGCTACAGCACTAAATAAACTTCAGTTAGTGCTAAATACGGCTGCTAGAATCCTGACTAGAACCAAAAAAGTTGATCATATTACTCCAGTGCGAGCCTCCCTACACTGGCTTCCTGTCAAGGCAAGGGCTGATTTCAAGGTTTTACTGCTAACCTACAAAGTATTACATGGGCTTGCTCCTACCTATCTCTCTGATTTGGTCCTGTACATACCTACACGAAGCACGGTGGCTAGGAAAAACTCCCTAGAAAGGCCAAAACCTAGGAAGAAACCGAGAGAGGAACCAGGCTATGAGGGGTGGCCAGTCCTATTCTGGCTGTTTCAGGTGGAGATTATAACAGAACATGGCCAAGATGTTCAAATGTTCACAAATGACCAGCATGGTCAAATAATAATAATCACAGTAGTTGTCGAGGGTGCAACAGGTCAGCACCTCAGGAGTAAATGTCAGTTGGCTTTTCATAGCCGATCATTCAGAGAATCTCTACCGCTCCTGCTGTCTCTAGAGAGTTGAAAACAGCAGGTCTGGGACAGGTAGCACGTCTGGTGAACAGGTCAGGGTTCCATAGCCACAGTTGGAACAGTTGAAACTGGAGCCAGGTGGACTGGGGACAGCAAGGAGTCATCATGCCAGGTAGTCCTGAGGCATGGTCCTAGGGCTCAGGTCCTCTGAGAGAGAGAAAGAAAGAAAGAAAGAGAGAATTAGAGAGAGCATACTTAAATTCACACAGGACACCGGATAAGACAGGAGAAATACTCCAGATATAACAGACTGGCCCTAGCCCCCTGACACATAAACTACTGCAGCATACAACTTCCGGCGCCGACAGAGATGGCCGCCTCGCTTCGCGTTCCTAGGAAACTATGCCGTTTTTAAAAGTTTTATGTGTTATTTCTTACATTGGTACCCCAGGTCATCTTAGGTTTCATTACATACAGTCGAGAAGAAATACTGAACATAAGAGCAGCGTCAACTCACCATCAGTATGACCAAGAATATGACTTTCGCGAAGCGGACCCTGTGTTCTGCCTTTCACCCAGAACAACGGAATGGATCCCAGCCGGCGACCCCAAAAAATGACTTTGAAAAAGGGGAAAACGAAGCGGTCTTCTGGTCAGACTCCGGAGACGGGCACATCGTGCACCGCTCCCTAGCATTCTCCTCGCCAATGTCCAGTCTCTTGACAACAAGGTTGATGAAATCCGAGCAAGGGTAGCATTCCAGAGGGACATCAGAGACTGTAACGTTCTTTGCTTCACGGAAACATGGCACACTGGAGAGACGCTATTGGAGACGGTGCAGCCAGCTGGTTTCTCCACGCATCGCGCCGACAGAAACAAACATCTTTCTGGTAAGAAGAGGGGCGGGGGCGTATGCTTTATGGTTAACGTGACGTGGTGTGGCCAAAACAGCATACAGGAACTCAAGTCCTTCTGTTCACCTGATTTAGAATTCCTCACAATCAAATGTAGACCGCATTATCGACCAAGGGAATTCTCTTCGATTATAATCACAGCCGTATATATTCCCCCCCAAGCAGACACATCGATGGCTCTGAATGAACTTTATTTGACTCTTTGCAAACCGGAATCCATATATCCGGAGGCTGCATTCATTGTAAATGGGGATTTTAACAAGGCTAATCTGAAAACAAGACTCCCAAAATTTTATCAGCATATCGATTGCGCAACCAGGGCAGGAAAAACCTTGGATCATCGCTATTCCAACTTCCGCGACGCATATACGGCCCTGCCCCGCCCTCCTTTCGGAAAAGCTGACCACGACTCCATTTTGTTGATCCCTGCCTACAGACAGAAACTAAAACAAGAACCTCCCGCGCTGAGGTCTGTTCAACGCTGGTCCAACCAATCTGATTCCACACTCCAAGACTGCTTCGATCACGTGGACTGGGATATGTTCCGTATTGCGTCAGACGACAACATTGACGAATACGCTGATTCGGTGTGCGAGTTCATTAGAACGTGCGTTGAAGACGTTGTTCCCATAGCAACGATTAAAACATTCCCAAACCAGAAACCGTGGATTGATGGCAGCATTCGCATGAAACTGAAAGCGCGAATCACTGCTTTTAATCAGGGCAAGGTGACTGGAAACATGACCGAATACAAACAGTGTAACTATTCCCTCCGCAAGGCAATCAAACAAGCTAAGCGTCAGTATAGAGACAAAGTAGAATCTCAATTCAACGGCTCAGACACAAGAGGTATGTGGCAGGGTCTACAGTCAATCACGGATTACAAAAAGAGAACCAGCACCGTCACGGACCAGGATGTCTTGCTCCCAGGCAGACTAAATAACTGTTTTGCCCGCTTTGAGGACAATACAGTGCCACTGACACTACCCGCAACTAAAACATGCAGACTCTCCTTCACTGCAGCCGACGTGACGAAAACATTTAAACGTGTCAACCCTCGCAAGGCTGCAGGCCCAGACGGCATCCCCAGCCGCGCCCTCAGAGCATGCGCAGACCAGCTGGCTGGTGTGTTTACGGACATATTCAATCAATCCCTATCCCAGTCTGTTGTTCCCACATGCTTCAAGAGGGCCACCATTGTTCCTGTTCCCAAGAAAGCTAAGGTAACTGAGCTAAACGACTACCGCCCCGTAGCACTCACTTCCGTCATCATGAAGTGCTTTGAGAGACTAGTCAAGGACTATATCGCCTCCACTCACTCCAATTTGCTTACCGCCCAAATAGGTCCACAGACGATGCAATCTCAACCACACTGCACACTGCCCTAACCCATCTGGACAAGAGGAATACCTATGTGAGAATGCTGTTCATCGACTACAGCTCAGCATTTAACATCATAGTGCCCTCCAAGCTCGTCATCAAGCTCGAGACCCTGGGTCTCGACCCCGCCCTGTGCAACTGGGTACTGGACTTCCTGACAGGCCGCCCTCAGGTGGTGAGGGTAGGCAACAACATCTCCACCCCGCTGATCCTCAACACTGGGGCCCCACAAGGGTGCGTTCTGAGCCCTCTCCTGTACTCCCTGTTCACCCACGACTGCGTGGCCACGCACGCCTCCAACTCAATCATCAAGTTTGCGGACGACACAACAGCGGTAGGCTTGATTACCAACAACGACGAGACGGCCTACAGGGAGGAGGTGAGGGCCCTCGGAGTGTGGTGTCAGGAAAATAACCTCATGCTCAACGTCAACAAAACTAAGGAGATGATTGTGGAGTTCAGGAAACAGCAGAGGGAACACCCCCTATCCACATTGATGGGACAGTGGTGGAGAGGGTAGTACGTTTTAAGTTCCTAGGCGTACACATCACAGACAAACTGAATTGGTCCACCCACACAGACAGCATCATGAAGAAGGCGCAGCAGCGCATCTTCAACCTCAGGAGGCTGAAGAAATTCACCAAAAGCACTCACAAACTTCTACAGATGCACAATCGAGCGCATCCTGTCGGGCTGTATCACCGCCTGGTACGGCAACTGCTCCGCCCACAACCGTAAGGCTCTCCAGAGGGTAGTGAGGTCTGCACAACGCATCACCGGGGGCAAACTACCTGCCCTCCAGGACACCTACACCACCCGATGTCACAGGAAGGCCATAAAGATCATCAAGGACAGCAACCACCCGAGCCACTGCCTGTTCACCCCGCTATCATCCAGAAAGCGAGGTCAGTACAGGTGCATCAAAGCTGGGACCGAGAGACTGAAAAACAGCTTCTATTTCAAGGCCATCAGACTGTTAAACAGCCACCACTAACATTGAGTGGCTGCTGCCAACACACTGACTCAACTCCAGCCACTTTAATAATGGGAATTGATGGGAAATAATGTAAAATATATCACTAGCCACTTTAAACAATGCTACCTAATATAATGTTCCCTACATTATTAATCTCATATGCATACGTATATACTGTACTCTATATAATCTACTGCATCTTTATGTAATACATGTATCACTAGCCACTTTAATTATGCCACTTTGTTTACATACTCATCTCATATGTATATACTGCACCTGAGACAAGGCCGAGTATAGCCCACAAAGGTCTCCGCCACTGCACAACCCAAGGGGGGACGCCAACCCAGACAGGAAGACCACGTCAGTGACTCAACCCACTCAAGTGACGCACCCCTCCTAGGAACGTCATGGAAGAGCACCAGTAAATCTAGTGACTCAGCCCCTGTAATAGGGTTAGAGGCAGAGAATCCCAGTGGAGAGAGGGGAACCGGCCAGGCAGAGACAGCAAGGGCTCCAGTGCCTTTCCGTTCACCTTCACACTCCTGGGCCAGACTACACTCAATCATAGGACCTACTGAAGAGATGAGTCTTCAATAAAGACTTAAAGGTTGAGACCCGAGTCTGCGTCTCTCACATGGGTAGGCAGACATTCCATAAAAATGGAGCTCTATAGGAGAAAGTCCTGCCTCCAGCTGTTTGCTTAGAGATTCTAGGGACAATTAGGAGGCCTGCGTCTTGTGACTGTAGCGTACGTGTAGGCATGTACGGCATGACCAAATCTGAAAGATAGGTAGGAGCAAGCCCATGTAATGCTTCGTAGATTAGCAGTTAAGCCTTGAAATCAGCCCTTGCCTTGACATGAAGCCAGTGTAGAGAGGCTAGCACTGGAGTAATATGATACAATTTTTTTGTTCTAGTCAAGATTCTAGCAGCCGTATTTAGCACTAACTGAAGTTTATTTAGTGCTTTATCCTGGTAGCCGGAAAGTAGAGCATTGCAGTAGTTTAACCTAGAAGTGACAAAAGCATGGATACATTTTTCTGCATAATTTTTGGACAGAAAATTTCTGATTTTTGCAATGTTACGTAGATGGAAAAAAGCTGTCCTTGAAACAGTCTTGATATGTTTGTCAAAAGAGAGATCAGGGTCCAGAGTAACGCCGAGGTCTTTCACAGTTTTATTTGATACAACCATCAAGATGAATTGTCAGATTCAACAGAAGATCTCTTTGTTTCTTGGGACCTAGAACAAGCATCTCTGTTTTGTCCGAGTTTAAAAGTAGACCATTTGCAGCCATCCACTTCCTTATGTCTGAAACAAAGGCTTCCAGCGAGGGAAATGTTGGGGCTTCACCATGTTTCATCGAATTGTACAGCAGTGAAAGTTAACATTATGTTTTCAAATGACATCCCCAAGAGGTAAAATATATAGTGAAAACAATGGTGGTCCTAAAACGGAACCTTGAGAAACACCGAAATATACAGTTGATTATTCAGAGGACAAACCATCCACAGAGACAAACTGATATCTTTCCGACAGATAAGATCTAAACCAGGCCAGAACTTGTCCGTGTAGACCAATTTGGGTTTCCAATATCCCCAAAAGAATGTGGTGATCAATGTTATCAAAAGCAGCACTAAGGTCTAGGAGTACGAGGACAGATGCAGAACCTCGGACTGACGTCAATTAAAGGTCATTTACCACCTTCACAAGTGCAGTCTCAGTGCTATGATGGGGTCTAAAACCAGACTGAAGCATTTCGTAAACATGGTTTGTTTTCAGGAAGGCAGTGAGTTGCTGTGCAACAGCTTTTTCAAGGATCTCTCTGTATTTTGCTATGTTCATCTTTCCCTCAATCCTCAATCATGACTAGTTTCCCAGTCCCTGCCACTGAAAAACATCCCCACAACATGATTCTGCCACCACCATTCTTCATCGTAGGGATGGTGCCAGGTTTCCTCCAGACATGACGCTTGGCATTCAGGCCAAAGAGAATATTGTTTCTCATGGTCTGAGAGTCCTTTACGTGCCTTTCGCAAAGTCCAAGTGGGCTCTCATATTCCTTTTACTGAGGAGTGGCTTCCATCTGGCCACTCTACCATAAAAGCCTGATTGGTGGAGTGATACAGAGATGGTTGTCCTTCTGGAAGGTTCTCCCATCTCCAAGGAGGAACTCCGGAGCTCTGTCAGAGTGACCATTAGGTCCTTGGTCACTTCCTTGATCAAGGCCCTTCGGCCCTGAGTGCTCAGTTTGGCCAGGTGGCCAGCTCTAGGAAGAGTCTTAGTGTTTCCAGACTTCTTCCATTTAAGAATGATGGAGGCCACTGTGTTCTTGGTGACCTTCAATGCTGCAGAAAATGTTTGGTACCCTTCCCCAGATCTGTGCGTCGAAACAGTCTCGGAGTTCTACGAACATTTCCGTCAACCTCATGGCTTGGTTTGTGGGACCTTATATAGACAGGTGTGTGCCTTTCCAAATCCTGTCCAATCAATTGGATTTACCATAGGTGGACTCCAATCAAGTCTCATAGTCTTTTTTTAAAAACTGTCCAAAATGTCCAAAAACCTGTTTTTGCTTTATCATTATGGGATATTGTGTGTAGATTGAGGAGTATTTTTATGTATTTATTCCTTTCAAGAATAAGGCTGTAACGTAACAAAATATGGAAAAAGTCAAGGGGTGTGAATACTTTCCGACTGCAATTTATAATCAATCCATAGATGGCAGTTCCCATTCAAGTCAAGACAGGCAGCCATTGCTACTGTACCCATAAGTTTAACAGTCAAATTGCCAGGGTTAGAGGTTCCAAAACCCTTCTATGTTTTACATAAATCAATCAAATGTATTTATAAAGTCCTTTTTACATCTGCCAATGTCACAAAGTGCTATACAGAAGTATCATCATTATCTTATTATTTATTGTTAATGGCGTCTTTGGTGTGCTTATCAATGCACTAGCACCTTTTTCCCACTCTGTCGCTCCTTCTATCTGTGGAACAATGCAACAAGCTGTTCAACAGATAGAAGGAGCGACAGGAGTGGGGGAAAAGGTGCTAGTGCATTGATAAGCACACCAAAGACGCCATTAACAATAAATAATAAGATAAAGATGGCAATTCTTAAAGCCCATTTCACACCATAGCCTGCTGAATTTGCAAGATAACTTCAGAATAACTGTATTTATAATGGTATGCCTTACTGATAAGACAATGTAAATGTTTTCTCCTTCCCATCTATCCCTCTTTCCCCCCTCAGTGTTCCTCTGTAGAGGCGTGCCTCAAATGAATGAGACTGAGGGAAACCCCCCAAGACCACCACGTCATCTCACTGAAGAACGACGAAGGCAAGACTGAGGAGTACAAGTAGAGAGAGGAGACATGAATGAGAAGTGCTGGAGGCAGGTGGGTCACGAGAAGAATCACAGACATTCACTAATACATGATCACATACAAACGTGTAACAGAGTTAAGAACGTGCCGTAAACTCACTCCACAGCTTGCTTGAAATGTCGCAGATGGGGCCATTTGGGTGGCTACCTTTTGGGTGGCTTAAACCATTGGTATGTTGTCAAGGAGGACGGTCACATGTATTTGTGAGCAGATAATCACTTTTTTGAGTGTGGAACAGGGACAACGGAGGAAGATATACTGTTTTTGCATTAGCACTACACACCTGATTCAAATCATCAACACCTGATGAGAAGTTCATCATTTGAATTGGCTGTGTCGTGCTAGAGGGGGTGCACCCTTTTGGGTCCCCAGGAACAGGATTAAAACCTCTACAGGATAGGTGTCCCTAAACCGGGACGGTTGTTGCTCAATATGCAATAATGAGACCAGAAAACATTATATACAACAGCCGACTTTTTGGGACATAGATATGTCTTATATCGGCAAAAGCTTACATTCTTGTTAGTCTAACTACAGTGTGCAATTTACAGTAGCTATTACAGAGAAAAAAATCCATGCTATTGTTTGAGGATAGTGCACAACAACAAAACACTTTTATCACGGCAACTGGTTTGATACATTCACCTCTGAAGGTAAACAATGCACTTACTGTCACGTCTGCTCCCACTCTTCCCTCCTGGCGGTCGAGGGCGCAGGGCTCCCCTGCATTACGCACTCCTGCCACCATCATTACGCAGACCTGCTTCCCTCGTCCAGGGCGTCAGCCATCATTTGGACTCACCTGGACTCAATCACCTGTGTTATTTCCTTCCCTATATCTGTCTGTTCCCCAGCTCAGTTCCCCTCTTACGCATTAACGTTTGTATGTCGTTTTGTTACCCGTGTGCTGAAACTGTTCCTGTCTTGTTCCTTATCTGTTCCTCATTAAATGCTTGACTCCCCGTACCTGCTTCTCGATTCCAGTGTCGGTCCTTACACTTACATTCAGTAATCCTGCTCTGATTTGTCATCCTGGGGGTCCCACAGATAAAATATAGTGTCGTTTTGTATTTTTAAATTTAAATGTAGAAACTGGGTTCTACACTTTGACCCCACTGTCTCTGGCTCCACCCCCTTGCTTCAGGTCCTGAGCTACAGGAAGGTTAGATTTGGGTATGTCATTTCAGGCGAAAATGTAAAAAATGGTCAGATCCTTAAGTTAAGAAATACTGTTCTATCTAGACTAATCACATTCCCCACCTCACCTCTCCCTGGCTACCTACCGTATGTAAACATGATCCAACTCTGTGAACACATTGACAATACATCAATTCTTGTTTGTTATGTGCACCTGTTTGCTCTCTTTGCCAACCACAAGCATGTGTTGAATGAGAGCATTGCTTGTTGTTGTTTTTTAAGTTTCAATGTTGCTACAGTTTGCAATCAAAGTAAATGTGACACTATGTTTTTCGGGTGTTTCTCTAGGGGAATCTAGTCCTCGAGTGTAATTAGTTTAATCAGGTGTGTTAGCAGGGGCTGGGGAAAATGTAACACCGATCAGGCCCCCGAGTGCTTGATCTGATACTCTCATGGAGTGCTTGATCTGATACGCTCCTGGAGAGTTACCGTCTTGTAGGTTTTCTTCAACCCGAATCTAGCCAAGGCAGCAACTACTCTTCCAGCAAAATCAAGGCAGTTATACAATTTTTACAAATATTACAAAACGTTCACAACAGATTCATAACACATGAAGTGTGTGCCCTCAGGACCCTACTCTACTACCACATATCTACAGCACAAAACCCATGTGTATGTGTGTGTATGCATGTGTCTATGCCTGTGTTTGTGTTGCTTCACAGTCCCCGTTGTTACATAACGTGTATTTTATCTATATTTTAAATTAAAAATGGACTGCTTGCATGAGTTACTTGATGTGTAATAGAGTTCCATGTAGTCATGGCAATATGTAGTACTGTGCGCCTCCCATAGTCTGTTCTGGACTTGGCGACTGTGAAGAGACCTCTGGTGGCATGTATTGTGGGGTCTGCATGGGTGTACTGGTCTCATCACCTGTTGTTTGCATTTCAATAGCTAAGTTGCTTATAAATTACACACCGTGGCAGATCTAGCCTTTTGGGAGGGCCACCACCTACATTTGTACATTTTAGTCATTTATCAGATGCTCTTATCCAGAGTGACATACAGGAGCAATTAGGGTTAAGTGACTTGCTCAAGGGCACATTGGCAAATTATTCACCGGGCCACCTGGAAGTCAGGGCCCCTGGGCATGTGACCTGCATGCCCAGTTGGTATACGGTCATTGCTACAAGTTTAGATAGCTGGCTAGACTAACTACCAATCTAACAATTGTTAGCTGGCAGGGCTAATTGAGTGACTGTCAGTGACAGTCATAACATCTACTATTCTTACTTTCAATAGTTAGTTGAGACCCCACCGAGTTCCTAAATGTTTACATGTTTTGGGTCGGGTCCCCTAGCGGCCGGGGGACCTAAGCGACCGCTTATGTCACTTATGCCTGAAACCGGCCCTGTTTACACAATTGCCAGAAAGTCTGGATAAATTAGGTTAAGGTACTGCAACATCAGTCAACTGCCATCTTAGTGCAGAACAACATTGCCTGGAAACTGGTATGATTTTGTGATGCCACTCAAAATCATATTTGCAATACGGCCAAAAATGTGCTAATACCGAGGATCAAGGTAAGAATTTATTTATACTTGCGTACTATTGTTTGTACAGATGAACGTGGTACCTTCAAGCGTTTGGAAATTGCTCCCAATGATGAACCAGACTTGTGGAGGTCTACACATTTTTTTGGAGGTCTTGGCTGATATATTTTTATTTTCCCATGAAGTCAAGCAAAGAGACACTGAGTTTGAAGGCAGGCTTTGAAATACATCCACAGGTACACCTCCAATTGACTCAAATGATATCAATTACCTAACAGAAGCTTCGAAAGCCATAACGTAATTTTCCAATCTGTTTAAAGACACAGTCAACTGGTGTGTGTAAACTTCTGACCCACTGGAATTGTGATGCAGTGAATTATAAGTGAAATAATCTGTCTGTAAACAATTGTTGGAAAAATGACTTGTGTCATGCACAAATTAGATGTCCTAACCGACTTGCCAAAACTATAGTTTGTTAACAAGACATTTTTGGAGTGGTTTAAAAAACAGTTTTAATGACTCCAACCTTAGTGTATGTAAACTTCCGACTTCAACTCTCATTGTAGATATAGATTTACAATGAGAGCAATGCTGCATTCATCACTTTGAATTATACTGTATGTAATCCTAATTCTGTCTGTCTTTTTCTGTTTCTCCCTCAACAAAAATGAAATAATTTGCTTGATAGCCCCCATGTAATTGAGTTAATTTAGTTAGCTTACCTTCATTCTTTGCTGAAAAAAGAACTGCATAGAAAATATCTTTCTCGGATATTCAAATGGGAGGCACTTCTGATATGTAATCTTTCTTGGTCATTCGAGTGTAACTGACAATTTAGTGGATTTTCTTAAATGCCTTCTTTAAGAATTCCTACAGGTTGAATGTAAAATTTCTATACATCCTTCCAGCAAGAAAATTAGCGATCGGATCGCAGTGTCATCTGCTGACCATTTAGGGAGTTGAGGCCTCAACCGGTGTGCCAAATTTCGTTCCGTAATATGGAGTGTTGACTGAGAAATGACTAAGGGAAAAACTCACTTTAACATGGATTGCTGGCTCAAAACCTAAGATAGACGGGACTATCGTCGCGTCCATAATATACTGTAGATGCTGATTTTTCTTTTTTGCTCATAACCAAAAAACTGTAATGAAAGTGTGAGGTTATCTGTGTGTATATGTGTGTGCACACGCATGTGTGTGTGTGTGTGCATGCTTGGTTGTGGCCTGTCAGGTCGTATGTTTCCTTGGTAATCAGGTTAACATGATCTACATAGATTGAGACGACAGTGTGCACCCATTTGTCATGCAAATGACACACACACACACACATACACACACACACACACACACACACACACACACACACAAATAATACAACCTCCAAGTCCCCAGCTTTACCACATGCTTCTGTTTAAATGGAAACATACCACGTTTGAAACCACAAACACACACCCGACACATCCCCACACAGCAAGGCAGGCATTGAGCGGAGCAACAGGGGAGAAACGTAAACTGGGATGTTAAGAATAGCTAATGGTGCGTCAGGCATTTCAAAGGTTTCCGTGTTTCCTTACATCATGTTCCAAACCCTGACACCGTCCAATCAGATATGAAATCCCCACTTGATCCCAAAGAGGAAACATTACGGGGAGTGAAACGCTATATAGTATTTCCCCGGGTACTTGGCTCTGTGCTGATAGGAAGCAGCAATGACTTTAATCTTTCATGCTGGATAGGGTTTGGTGTAACCGCCCAGATCCTCCAGACTCAAGCCTCTGCCTTGTGATTAGACCTCCGTGTTGGATAATCAAAGTGGGGGAGATGTCAGCAGTGACAGCTCGTCCATCTTCAACTTCTAATGTTGAACTAGTATTTACTCCCATATTCTGATTGGCTGTTTATATAGTCCAGAGAGCTGGGATGGGGACCTCCAGTAGAGCAGTGATCTATCTAGTAGAGCAGTGATCTAGTGATCTATCTCGCAGGATTCAGTAGAGAACACATCAGTCAAATCAGTTAGTGTGTGATGTACCTGTGTGTCTGTCATTTTCTATACTACCAAAGAAGTAGCATAAACATGGGCCTAGTTGACACAGTAGCACCGACATGAGCCTGACATTCCCTTGTCACCTACAGAGAAACCTCACAATCGCCACAGACCAAGGGCATAACAGGCCAGCATATCTTCTCAATACGATCACCACGCCAGTCTATATACATGTACATGACTTCTGATTGGTTTCTTATCAGTCTCTGTCAGTGAATATGGCCCACAGACAGACAGAGCCACAAGGACCACCAAACCAGGGTCCATTGTATGTGTGACTGAGGGTTGAGCAGGGTGGTCCAGGGTGGTCCAGGCCCTGAGACAATAGGCCGGTCCTGGGGCATTGTGCTGGGATCCTGGGGGCTTTGTGGGAGACTGGGAGTAGGACTGGTTGAATTAGCCCCTGCCATTGCTTGTCTCCTCTCTCCTCATGATGTCAGCTAAACTGTCAACACCAACTGGTTCTCTGGTCAGCTGAACACTGATGAATAGAACAGCATTGTCACCACACATAATATAACATTCTCATTATTATGTAATTGCTAAGGATTTCGGCATTGCCTGGACTCTCTCTCTCTTTCTCACTCTCTCTGTCTCCATCTCTGTCTCGCTCTCTGCAGGTCCACAGCCTTCACACAGAGAGAGACAGAGAGAGAGGAGCGTCGGGGTGTGAGTATGTAGCCTGTGTCAACACAGGTTACCTCTGAAGACGGTTTTATCAGCCTCCAATTACACCTAATTGGATTGGTAGTCACCTTAAATGAGGTTGCCTAATAAGAATTCCCGCCATCAGAAAACTGTGTGTACAAATAACGAATAAATATTTGAGGTGTTGGAGGTCTACTGTGTTTCGCACTCGAAGGAAACCTCTACAGATATCCCAATTAAGTTGAAATTCTGGCATCAGAGTAAACTGATGAAAACACACAAACAACACACACACACACACACACACACCAGGTGACAAGGCACAGCTGAAGGTAAAGGAATGCACTGTTTGCTTTCCTGAGATTGAATATTTAACAGAGTGTGTGGTTAAAAAGTAACATAATTCTCCAACATTGACAGCAGTATTAATTTTTAACCAGCCAAGCAGGAATGTAATTCAGCTGTGTTCTCTGGCATTTCTGGTTTAGCATACAGAATTAGGACACAACATGAAAGCATGCAGGGAATTTAAAAATGAATCACAAAGTCCAAACGGACACGCTGGTTTCGTGTCTGGTGGCTCTTTCAATGATGGATGTCGTTCATTGTAGTTTTCTGGAGCTGTTGTTGTTTTCTTAAGTTCTTAAATCCTATTACCCATAAGGACACTGACTGAGACAGAAGATATACTGATCACATCTATATTCCCTGGAAACAGCCTTTTTGTTTTCACACACAATGTTTTTCAGATGAAAATTAGACAAATAGGGAAGGCCCCCAAACAGCATATGCAGATTTTTTAAAAATCAAAATACATTCCTACAGAGAATGGAGAAATTGGAATAAAAATAAATTTGACAGAGAAGTGCAGGGAAGGGTTATGGGGTTTGAGGGGCCTTAGTTTGAAGTTTGAGGGGCCTTAGTTTGAAGCCTGTGGAGACGTAATCAGCACGCATGGTTTTTCAATCAAATTGAGTCTTGATGCTTGAGACTTTGGCCTTTGCTATAGAAATGAAATGTCTCATCCTGATAATTGCATTGGGATATTGAGATTGCATTGCCACAGGGCAGAAACATAACCCACCACCACTAAAACTCCTTGGTGGCTGAATGAAACTATAGTAAAGCTACAGTTGGTCTGGATTGTGTTTGATCCTCCTATTATGGAAGAGAATCAAGTGGCGGCATGAAGTGGAAGAATCCTTTTTCTACTCTTTCATCACTGGAGAGAACATGTGATCTGTTGGTGTAGCCAGCCATGCATACCAATGCATACAGACAGATAGAGAAGCCCCTTCAATGTATAGTACACTAAAGTCAATGGATGCACAAACGGTATAGAAATAGCAATGGAAAATATTGAAGTGGAATACTGTACCCCTACTGCAAATCTAACTGGATTTAATTTGTCTAAAAACATGCATTTTCCTCAGACTAGGCTGTAGATATAAAATACTAGCATTATGAGTTGTGAATGCTCCACTATTATGTGAAAATGTATTATTCAACCTATGATTCAAGGCAGTGATAAAGGTGATACGGTAAAATGGAAAGATATGTCATTTGGCCACCACAGAGGCACCAATAAGGTCGCTCTCTTACCTCTGCAACCGTACAGGACAGATTCATGTGGGAAGCATCGAAGGGGAAATGGGAAGTCCCGCTTAGAGGCTTGAACATTGATCGACACTATTTTCACTGTAGCTGTTTATGTAGTGTTTCAAACACGTTATATAATGTATGGTGTCAATATGAAACAAAAAAATATGCAAAGACCCATTTTCAATATCACGTGTTATGGATAATAATTAAGATATGAATACCTTAACGTGAGTGACATGGGATGTCAATGAAATTGTGCAGAGAGCCACAATAATGAAGGCCTTTGAAAATGTTTTGATATTTGTTATTTGAAAAAAAAATAACACCAACCTGTTTTTTACAAGAAACTCACTAATCAGCAATGGAAAGTGAAAGGTTTGGGTGAGCTTGGGATGGTTTGGCATTCTCCTCCACCTTCTCCTCAAAATCCAGAGGAGTGGCAATTGTCATTGATTAAAAAAATAAATAAAATGAAATCTAAGTCTACAGAAATTACTACAGACCAAAGTGGAAGTTTAATAATGATTAAAAGAAAACTGGCACAAGAAAAAGTCACTGAAATGAACTGTTATTGCCAAAATGAAGACGACTCAAAGTGAATTAATGATGATTTTAATTGTGTGCGGGATGCAACTCTAGACAGGTCATCAACTAAACTATATCCTCTTCCTAAACACGTCTAAGGTATTAAACCACAACATCAAAGAGATAGATCTGAACTGTGAACTGTGGAGATAGAAACACCCAACTGAAAGACAATACTCCTATACTCACACCCACAACTCATATTAAAGATTTGACTTTTTATTGTGAACATTTCTTTAATTGACTGTGTTTCTGAATGTAAATACCTTCCCAGAATAATTATGATTGTCCTTCACGTTAAAACTCAAACCTCCTATGCCAATAGCAAAGCAAAGAAATCAGTTTAGTTAGAGTTCCTGTGTCCAGTGTCTGTGTTCTTTTGACCATCTTAATGTTTTATTTTTATTGGCCAGTCTGAGATATGGCTTTTTCTTTGCAACTCTGCCTAGAAGGCCAGCATCCCGGAGTCG
Organism: Oncorhynchus keta; assembly: GCF_023373465.1. Classification (NCBI taxonomy): domain Eukaryota; kingdom Metazoa; phylum Chordata; class Actinopteri; order Salmoniformes; family Salmonidae; genus Oncorhynchus; species Oncorhynchus keta. Next base: position 56,665,056 of record NC_068448.1, on the reverse strand, counting down.
CCTCTTCACTGTTGACGTTGAGACTGGTGTTTTGCGGGTAATAATTAATGAAGCTGCCAGCTGAGGACTTGTGAGGCGTCTGTTTCTCAAACTAGACAATCAAATGTAATGGTTCTCTTTCTCAGTTGTGCACCGGGGCCTCCCAGTCCTCTTTCTATTCTGGTTAGGGCCAGTTTGCTCTGTTCTGTGCAGGGAGTAGTACACAGAGTTGTACGAGATCTTCAGTTTCTTGGCAATTTCACACATGGAATAGCCTTCATTTCTCAGAACAAGAGTAGACCGACTAGTTTCAGAAGAAAGTTCTTTGTTTCAACCATTTTGAGCCTGTAATCGAACCCACAAACGCTGATGCTCCAGATACTCAACTAGTCTTCAGAAGGCCAGTTTTATTGCTTCTTTAATCAGAACAACAGTTTTCAGCTGTGCTAACATAATTGCAAAAGGGTTTTCTAATGATCAATTAACCTTTTAAAATGTTAAACTTAGATTAGCTAACACAACATGCCATTGCAACACAGGAGTGATGGTTGCTCATAATAGGCCTCTGTACGCCTATGTAGATATTCCATAAAAAAAATCTGCCATTTCCAGCTACAATAGTCATTTACAACATTAACAACATTGTATTTCTGATCAATTTCATGTTATTTTAATGGAGAAAAAAAATACTTTTCTTTTTTTAAATGACATTTCTAAGTGACCCCAAACTTTTGAACGGTAATGTACATATTCAGCACCAGTCAAAACTTTGGACACACCTACTCATTCAAGGGTTTTTCTTTATTTTTACTATTTTCTACATTGTACCTCATGAAGCTGTTTGAGAGAATGCCAAGAGTTTGCAAAACTGTCATCAAGGAAAAGGGTGGCTACTTTGAAGAGTCTAAGATAACATATATTTTGATTTGTTTAACACTTTTTTGGTTACTACATGATTCCATATGTGTTATTTCATAGTTTTGATGTCTTCACTATTATTCTGGAATGCAGAATTTTTTTTTTTTTTTAAATAAAGAAAAACCCTTGAATGAGTAGGGGTTGGTCCAAACCTCTGACTGGTAATGTATGTATATATATTTCATTTGAAGAGCTGTGAAAATGTGTAAGATGGGTATAGTTTCTCCTGAAAATACAACGAAGTGTATTGTCTTGTGAGAATGGACAAGTGTTGCTCCACTTCATTTTCTTGCCATTCTAAGTAGCAGCCCACCTTCCTTGTCCTATCACAGGTGCTAATGATTATTTGGCAGCCACCAGCGCAAGCAAATGATTAACGTTGGTGTTAACAAATTGCCTCGTTTGTCTCTGCGAACCCATTCTCATTGTTTTGCTAATGGCGGCTTCAGTGTGAGCAGATTGCCAGAAACATGTACTATCTATAAAGATAATGTCCTAATTCCAGTGAGTAAACAACACACGGCACTTAGCCTATGGCACTATTATTCTACCTGTCTGTTAGACATTGTTCATTCGTACAAAAGGGGTTAGTGTTTGCCAGGGGTTATTAGCAAATAGCTCACTCAAACAACCACATCACAGTCAGTAAAAGCCAGGCCGCACCAAATAGGGTGGATTATAAAGATGACGCAAAAAGGCCTTTGACCATTGAAAAAAATTTCACAGTTCCAGTCTACATAAGGTACCAATAGGCACCAATGTGATGGCAGCTGGGTCTGGTCTACTTAGTTCATTCGCCACACACCAACCATTAAAAAAAGGAGTCATTGAAAGAGACCTTTACACAGTTGTTGACATGGAACCAATCTATCCTCCTGCTACATTGCGGAAGCTACTAGATCCTGTAGAATGGAAGATGTTAGGATCCAGGGTGTGACACAGAGCTGTATAGGGCTGTGATATGGCTACCTAATGATCCATAGAGTCCAGATTACTGCCAGGTTATGGGAACCAGGACTGTAGTCAACCACTGGAACTGTGGTTAAACAGGACAAACAGGAAAGCCACAGTTAGGTGAGACATGAAACCTGCTCCCATTCGCTCTGAATGGATGGATGGATGCCTGGACGTAAACCACACAACCTGGAAACACTGTGACCTTTGACCTAATGTTTACATCCTTCCTAAAGGTCAACTAAACCCCCCACTAAAAAAACGTCCTCCGCCGGAATGAGCTAACCAAATAATTATTTCCCATTGTGTACATTGTTGTTTCCTGAGCAGGGGTTTGGTGGTTTCCCTCTCAGTGGTGACTCACTTCCACCTATAAACACCAACAGACAGACAGGAGAGAAACTAACGGCCACGTCTACATGGTACAGTAGATAGTTTAAATAGTTTATATCTGTGAAAAAAATACTGTAAAACTCATTATAATCTGGCAGTGTGATTTAATTTGACACTTTTCTTCAACAATGTGCTTTGGAGTACTTGCCAGGTCCTCAACTCCCAAATATATGTCCATTTTCCTTTAAGGAAAAACATATTCTGCTATCACTTCTTACCCAGAAGGCATCCAGTTCTCCGAGCAATGAATTCTATCCTGTCTCAATGTCAGATTATGCCAGTGAACACTTCATAAATATACGGAAAAGTATGAAAATGTATGCACTCACTACTATAAGTCACTCTGGATAAGAGCGTCTGCTAAATGACTAAAATGTAACTGTAATACAGTAGGTTAGCCTTATTCCACAACATTAGGCTACTCCCTGATAAGCTTAATAAATCCTGTATACAGTAGGGCTAAATTAAGTCAAGGCAATGAAGATGCTAATGTACTTAGCGTTAGCGGTAAACAAAATGAGATTACTAGGACAGCAAATTCAGAATTTGATTTACTTAGGCTTAACATAAACAGCTTGTCAAACTCCTTTAAAAATAGTCCAAATGTGTATTTGACTTAGTCAACAAGCCAAGGAATTATTTATTTCGCACTGTTGAGAAATGCTATTTGGCATTTGTCACTGTAATTGCCATCTGCAGTGAAAAGGGTATATTTAGCACGACTCTCCTCAATAATAATGCCCAGATGGATATTGTTGACATGTTGTCATTTACTTATTGCGTTGTGAGTCCATGTAAGATTTTCACTGTACCCTGCAATCACACCTGCAACCCTGTACTTGTGACTATTAGCCACTATGAATCTGAGTGACAGGGGATAAAAAGATAAACAGAATTAGAATATGGAATGTAACAATATAATTCAATATAAACAGATAAACAAGATTAGTATAAATAAGTATACCACACACATAAATGCTTGGCAATTGAGCACCTAAATGTTAGTTATCTATGTGCATATATTTTGCCCACATTTGCATAATCCACCACATAATCCAACGAAGAAGCAGATAACAAGCTGAAGACAAGACTTGACTCCTTATGGGACTAGAAACTCGGTTAAGTGAGATGGAACCAACAGACCAGGCTCAGTTCCTCAATCTTATTATTATGATGAGATAAATAGGATTTTCAAGTTGGGAGTTGGGATTTTCTGTCATCTTTTTTCCCCCCGAGTTCTGATGACTACAGCTGTAAGTCATATTATGTCTACGTCCGTAATGGCACCCTATTCCCCTATAGGCCCTGGTCGAAAGTAGTGCACTAAATAGGTATTGGGTTCCATTTGAGACTGAGCCTTCTTCTCTCTCCTCCTCAGCGCACCGCAGGGGGAAAGTTTCCAGTGTCTCCCACATAAAGACCAGGCTAATTACATGTCAATAATTCAATGCTTAATTTTAATGACCATGCAGGAGAGTTCAGTTCCTTTATTCTCTGCTGAACGAAGGAAGGAACGGAGCCTGGCCGCCGATGTGATTAGCAGGGATGAAGGGATGAAAGATAAAGCTGCAGGGAGAGAAAAGGAGAGAACGGGAGGGGAAGATAACGTTAGGATCTGCTATTCTGTTTTTCCTCCCTCACCCTTCCGAGGTGGCATAAGGTCCCCCAGACTACTGAGTCGACAGATTTGAGTGTGGCTGGGGCACACAGAGGGGGGAGGGGAGGGGGGAGAAGGGAAGAGGGAAGAGGAGGGGGGAGGAAGGAGGAGGGAGGGAGAGGGGCATGCTAGAGATATGGTCTTCCTGTCTTCATGAGCAGGTGAATGTAAGAATGAAAACATGTACATGAGCTATACCAGTCAGGTTCATTCATCATGCATACCCTCCCCTTTTGTATTTCACCCAATTTAGCCATTGCTTAAAAACCCACAGATCTCAAAAGGTGCATGTGAACAAGATTGTATTGCTCCTCAAAATGCCAAAAAGCTTTCCTGGTAATATAATATTTGGGTGGGTCCTGATCCTGATCTAGGTATTATTTGACCACATTATCCTGAATCACAGCGAAACCAGCAAGTTTGGTTTAGAGAGGACGAAAGAAAACGGGTCAATTCTACTCTCTCTGATTGGTCCTGCATTACCCCGTATTACTATAAGAATTAACAAGACACAAATACCGCGGCAGCCAGGAAATCTCCTTCCTTCTCCAGTCCGGCCAATCCCTAAGTGGTGGTCCCCCATGCACTGAATAAGAGCTCTCTCTCTATATCTGGCTGGTTCTTGTTCTCTCTCTATCTCTCTCTCTTTTCCTAAATAGTGGGGGTACACTTTGCCGGTAAAGCATGAGCCTATCATAATAACTTAAACAAAGATGCCAAGAAAACTGTAGGCTATTACATTATTACTTATCATTATTGCATGTTACCCACATGAAAAATGTGCGAATGAACATGAAAACGAGTGGAATTACGCTCCAAAACGCAGAGATGGCTGAGACGTGCGCAGACAGTGGACTCATGAATTCAGGTTCCAAGTGTAGGCCTACTGAATGAAGAAAAACTGAATGTGATTGATTACACTTGTTGGTGTTTTGTTAGAGATGTCTCTTTCCATTCCTCAAATGGCGGGTGCACAGTGACCTGTGTGGATGAGGTAATTGTTTAGAGTGGACGAACGTGGGAGATAGCCAGGCTTACAGGAGCCGTTTGAAGTGATTGACAATCTGTTGAAAACATCAGATTATCTTTTAAAAGGTAATACCTTTTAAAAGATAAACAACATGTCTTTCCTATTAGGCCCACAGAGATCCTATTAAATTAATAGGGATTCTATGTTATTCTATGATTAGCCCCCTCCCCCCAAAAAAAATTCTGTACCGGGAAGAAAGTAAATCTACTCTCACCCCTGGCTATAATGGTGGCTGAGCCCCAGCCTTTGTCCCCTGATTAGCCAGCCTATTCAGAGCTCAGCTTGCTAATTGCATAGCCTGTATAGCTAGCCTGCATTACTGTAAGAATTAACAAGACACAAATACCGCGGCACCCAGGAAATCTCTTTCCTTCCTCCAGTCCGGCCAATCCCTAAGTGGTGGTCCCCTATGCACTGAATAAGAGCTCTCTCTCCATATCTAGCTGGTTCTCTCTCTCTCTCTCTTTTGGGATATGTAGGTAAACATACAGTAAAGAACACTTAAGTCATTTGGCAGATCGTATCCGGAGTGACTTACAGTATCTCAGTCATAGTCATATCTCAGTCAAGTACATTTTTCCTCAATAAACTAGCTCAAATGTATTTATTTGAAGCGTCCTCATAATTAAGACCTACAATGAGTGAGAGAGAGAAAGAGAGAGAGAGAGAGAGAGAGAGAGAGACAGACCCCCCGAAAGTGCTTGTCACAAACTCAAACAAGCACAATTATATTTTGACTTATACAGTTGTTGGAAGACATTTCTGTGTGCTGGGAGTGAGTTCGAGTTCTTCAGCGCTAACAGCTGATGCTAGTGACAGTAATGTTTAAAGTTCTGCTCAACCGGAGCCTGTATGGTTCCACATGGGAACCGAGTGTTATTGCTCAGAGCAGATAGGAGACTGTGAGGGAACACTAGAGCTGTAGGCACAAATGAATGATAATCAGCGAACACACGCTTACGTTTTATATACCACTCCTCCTGACACATAGCCTAGGCCTACTCACTGCAGTGACTATTAAATAGTCATGATTTCTCTCATTTCCTTTGCAGTGTATATCTTGGAAAGGTTAGAGGGAATAAAATCTACTTTTGCATTATCGTACAAAATGCCTTTGGCTTGACACACTGACAGTGGGAAATGGCTGGAACTAGCCATTCGAGGACTGCTAGTTACACAGATGTATACAGTATTTCACTACAATTGGCCAATGGGTTGACTTCTCAAGTTGACTATTATGCATTTGAAAAATGTTGTGAATTTGCTCAAGCCAAGCTGCCATAGGGAGGATTAGCACCCCTGTATGGCATATGTTCAACCCTGGTAGAAATGTGTGGAATGTCTATTGGGCTTTAATGTGTGTTTACTCACCTGTCAATCTGTTTTCCCTTCTCTAACACACACACACACACACACACACAAATACACAGATATAGAGAGACACAGACACACTCGCACACACACAGAGACACAAACTCACACACACACACACACATTCCGCTGCTAAGTCTTAAGCGTTGCCTATGCAAACGCTAGTACATTAGCCGCTCCACTCAGTCTTATTCTTATCTCCATGGGAGCCCTAGCTGTCTCCGGGATCCTTCACCTGAATGGCCTTTGTTTCCCACTGACCCTCTCTAGAGCAGGTCGCTGCCCCAAGCCATTCCACCCCGGATTTACACTCGTCAGGTTTCATCCTCTCAGAGAGAGAGAGCAAGAGAGAGAGAGAGAGAGAGAGAGAGAGAGAGAGAGAGAAGAGAGGAAAGAGAAGGAGAAGAGAAGAGAGGAAAGAGAATGAGAATGAGAGAGAAAAGGCGATAGAGGGAGAAAGAAAGAGAGAAAGAGAGAGAGAGAGAGAGAGAGAGAGAGAGAGAGAGAGAGAGAGAGAGAGTGGGGGGAGGGGGGTGGAGGGAGAAGGGGAAGAAGAAAGAGAGGGTTCAGAAGCTTAGGTAAATCCACCATGTTCTCTGTCAATCAAATATCAGTCACTATGGCAGTATGCCTGTCCCTCAGCAGAACTTGTGGTCTGACGACGTAACGACTATGTCCCAAATGTCACACTGTTCCCTATATAGTGTACTACATAAGGAATAGAGTGCCATTTGGGCCGCAGCTTATGTCTCTCTCAGCCTCTTTCTTTGTATGTCTTTTATAAATGCAAATGCATTCAGGGCCTAAACTATACAATCTGTGATTTTTTTCTTTACTTTTTGACAGATTGAAATATCAGAATAACAAACTGCTATTTCATATCTGAATTAAGCTTTGTGGTAAAAAAAAAAAAAACGAGATTTTGATGAGGCTACAAAATTCCACACAAACCAACTGGGTTTGGACTTTTAGGGTTTGTTCACCCTACAGAGATCCTATAAATCAGTTCTATATGTAATTCTTTGTTTTAGCCTGTTCCCTGTTGATCTCTCTATGCTCAATGTGTTGATACTGGCACTGTTGATTTGAGATCTATATAAAGATCCATATAACCAGAAATCATACACTGGGACAGCAGACCCAAGTATTCCTCTATTTACACTGGCAGAAGATCTCTGAGCAACAGCACATTCTGAGAATGAGTTATAGAAATAACAGCTTCTTCTTCATTCATTAAGAAAGCAGTAATAATTAATTACAAGTCATAATAAACTATAGCAGACTTGAGATTGGGGGTGGTGGCAGAAGACAAATATAAGGCCCTTTGTATAGATTATTGTGTTCATGCGATCGTAACCACCATATAGATAATATAATTCTATTAAATTGAGTGATAACGACACTGTAGGAGCTGGGTTACAGTGGTGTAGTGGACGGTATACGCAGGTATATGTCTTATTTTTCAGTGGGCATTTTTTCAGTGGCCATTGCGTATACTCACTTCTTAATCCCCACGGTGCATATCAAAGTATTGTAGTGGAGGTATAGACTGTATCAATAAATAAGGTTTGAATATTTAGCCAAATGTTGCTAAACTATTATTTCTTCACACGGCAGTAGACCTGTGCGCGAATGTTCAAAAATGCAATTCAAGGGGAAAACACTGTTCTAAAATGCCCTGCACACATGCAAGCATTTTCATGGGCAGAGATGGAAATATGAATTATACATTTTGAAAGAGGGGAGATCTAAATGCAGAAACTATCAGGGGTTGCTAATATGACTAAGATAATGCCTTTGGCTGCTAGAAAATGGGAAAAAGTTGAAAGAAAACCAATAGAACGGGAGAACACATTTGAGGAAGTCTTTATAAAATAATTGCCTCTATGTTTCTATGGGGAGATTGTTACTATAGGTCTCATAATATGAAGTAAAACTTCCGGGTTTAAAACAATATAGGAACAGGAACAATATACTGCAGCGGTGCTAACCGTCTTCTGGTAGATGGAAAGGCTTTCCCCAAAACCATGTCAATTAAATGTCAACTATTAGTGAAAAAAAATATAAACGCAACAGGTAAAGTGTTGCTCCCATGTTTCATGAGCTGAAATAAAAGATCCCCGAAATGTTCCATACGCACAAAAAACGTATTCACCAAAAAAAGATTTGTTTACATCCACCTGACAAGTGTGGCATATCAAGAAGCTGATTAAACAGCATGATCATTACACAGGTGCACCTTGTACTGGGGACAATTAAAGGTCAGTCAAAAATGTGCAGTTTTACCACACAACACAAAGCCACGGATGTCTAAAGTTTTGAGGGAGCGTGTAATTGGCACGCTAACTGCAGGAATGTCCACCAGAGCTGTTGCCAGATAATTTCATGTTACTTTCTCTACCATAAGCCACCTTCAACGTCGTTTTCGAGAATTTGTCAGTACGTCCAACCGGCTTCACAACCGCAGTCCACGTGTAACCACGCCAGCCCAGGATCCTCCATATCTGGCTTCTTCCCCTGCGGGATCATCTGAAACCAGCCACCCGGACAGCTGATGAAACTGTGGGTTTGCAACAACCAAAGAATTTCTGCACAAACTGTCAGAAACCGTCTCTGCATGCTTGTCATCCTCACCAGGTTCTTGACCTAACTGCAGTTCTTCGTCGTTACCGACTTCAATGGGTAAATGCTCACATTTGATGGACACTGGCACGCTGGAGAAGTGTGCTCTTCATGGATAAAGCCCGGTTTCAACTGTACCGGGCAGATGGCAGACAGCGTGTATGGCGTTGTGTCGGCCAAAGGTTTGCTGATGTCAACGATGTGAACAGAATGCCCCATGGTGGCAGTGGGGTTATGGTATGGGCTGGCATAAACTACAGACAACGAACACAGTTGAATTTTATCGATGGCAATTTAAATGCACAGAGATACCGTGACGAGATCTTGAGGCCCATTGTCATGCCATTCATCCGCCTCGATCACCTCATGTTTCAGCATGATAATGCATGGCCCTATGTTGCAAGGATCTCTACACTATTCCTGGAAGCTTAAAATGTCCCAATGTCACCCATTGAGCATGTGTGGGATGCTCTGGATTGACGTGTACGACAGCATGTTCCAGTTCCCGCCAATATCCAGCAACTTCGCACAGCCATTGAAGAGGAGTGGGACAACATTCCACAGACCACGATCAACAGCCTGATCAACTCTATGCGAAGGAGATGTGTCGCGCTGCATGAGGTAAATGGTGGTCAAGCCCTCACCTTTTTTTAAAGGTATCTGTGACCAACAGATGCATATCTGTATTCCCAGTCATGTCAAATCCATAGATTAGGACTAATAAATGTATTTCAATTGACTGATTTCCTGAACTGTAACTCAGTAAAATCTAGGAAATTGTTGCATATTGAATTTATATTTTTGTTCAGTGTAGCTACAAACTATCCTATGCCTACCTGACAGAATGATATCCTGATTATTTACATCAATATAGTGTCCATCTTTGCAAACTTAATATCACGTGCTACAGAAACATTGCTAACCAAAAAAACAGTGCTATGAGCCTGTGCATTTGAATTAAAGGTTAACTACACACACACAACAAAAAAACATTGATTTTTCCCAGACCTCAAAAGTGGTCTCCAGATGTAGTTTAAGTATTGTTATGGACATAGAACATACAATTTTGTTGTTTTTCTCTTTAAAAGTGTGACTTTGAGTGCAAAAAAAGCATCAGAAACCTGTGAATTTCTCACTCAGTTGACAGCCTAATTTATCTGTTTCAATAGTAGTCCTACTATAAGACAGCTTGACAGAACAGCTTAGGTTGGCCTGACTGTGAAAGACCAATTAGGGATTCATCATTTAAGGTCATTGAGTGTATGTCACTTTTTCTCATAGAATTTTTCACACAGGGATCATTTGAGAATTTGGGGGCAAAATGTGTGTACTACTACACTACTGCTGGGTTACAATATTGATCTTGACTTTGCACTTCAACTGTCTCAGTCTGTGGTGCAATGGTCCACTTACCTAATCCATTCTTTCTGGAGATGGCTATCTTAATGTTGTCCCTGACTGATAAAGGCCTCTGTGATTCCCTCTATATCTATACAGCCAGATAACATCTACAACTCAGAATGAAATCTTTATTGCGTTTCAATCTTACCTTACCTCGCTGATTCAATCAGTCATAGTAAAACAGTCCTTCACCTCAAAGGAGCTCAGCTCTGTCATCCCCCTACCTAATTTAAGTAACACCCCTGTGCCATGCACCCCAATACAGAAACGCCTAGCCGTGTCGTTATACGTGAATTCAATTAGTCCAATTATCATTGGGCTGAAATCCTGCTTTAATCTGTATTGCATCATTATAGAAGCTGATCGAGGACTGAGGAAGGCAGGACACACACTCCTTAAACGTCTATCAACATGAACACACTCCTTAAACGTCTATCAACATGAACGCACTCCTTAAACGTCTATCAACATGAACACACTCCTTAAACGTCTATCAACATGAACACACTCCTTAAACGTCTATCAACATGAACACACTCCTTAAACGTCTATCAACATGAACACACTCCTTAAACGTCTATCAACATGAACACACTCCTTAAACGTCTATCAACATGAACACACTCCTTAAACGTCTATCAACATGAACGCACTCCTTAAACGCTATCAACATGAACGCACTCCTTAAACGCCTATCAACATGAACACACTCCTTAAACGTCTATCAACATGAACGCACTCCTTAAACATGAACACACTCCTTAAACGTCTATCAACATGAACACACTCCTTAAACGTCTATCAACATGAACACACTCCTTAAACGTCTATCAACATGAACACACTCCTTAAACGTCTATCAACATGAACACACTCCTTAAACGTCTATCAACATGAACGCACTCCTTAAACGTCTATCAACATGAACGCACTCCTTAAACGTCTATCAACATGAACACACTCCTTAAACGTCTATCAACATGAACACACTCCTTAAACGTCTATCAACATGAACGCACTCCTTAAACGTCTATCAACATGAACGCACTCCTTAAACGTCTATCAACATGAACGCACTCCTTAAACGTCTATCAACATGAACACACTCCTTAAACGTCTATCAACATGAACACACTCCTTAAACGTCTATCAACATGAACACACTCCTTAAACGTCTATCAACATGAACGCACTCCTTAAACGTCTATCAACATGAACGCACTCCTTAAACGTCTATCAACATGAACACACTCCTTAAACGTCTATCAACATGAACACACTCCTTAAACGTCTATCAACATGAACACACTCCTTAAACGTCTATCAACATGAACACACTCCTTAAACGAACACACTCCTTAAACGTCTATCAACATGAACGCACTCCTTAAACGCCTATCAACATGAACGCACTCCTTAAACGCCTATCAACATGAACGCACTCCTTAAACGTCTATCAACATGAACGCACTCAAACGTCTATCAACATGAACGCACTCCTTATCAACATGAACGCACTCCTTAAACGTCTATCAACATGAACACACTCCTTAAACGTCTATTAACATGAACACACTCAAACGTCTATCAACATGAACACACTCCTTAAACGTCTATCAACATGAACACACTCCTTAAACGTCTATCAACATGAACACACTCCTTAAACGTCTATCAACATGAACACACTCCTTAAACGTCTATCAACATGAACGCACTCAAACGTCTATCAACATAAACACACTCCTTAAACGATCAACATGAACACACTCCTTAAACGTCTATCAACATGAACACACTCCTTAAACGTCTATCAACATGAACGCACTCCTTAAACGTCTATCAACATGAACACACTCCTTAAACGTCTATCAACATGAACGCACTCCTTAAACGTCTATCAACATGAACACACTCCTTAAACGTCTATCAACATGAACACACTCCTTAAACGTCTATCAACATGAACACACTCCTTAAACGTCTATCAACATGAACACACTCCTTAAACGTCTATCAACATGAACACACTCCTTAAACGTCTATCAACATGAACACACTCCTTAAACGTCTATCAACATGAACACACTCCTTAAACGTCTATCAACATGAACGCACTCCTTAAACGTCTATCAACATGAACACACTCCTTCTAGTCTGGGAAATACACCAGAAAACACAAACACACACACCCTCACACAAACACACACACCCTCACACAAACACACACACACCCTCACACAAACACACACACCCTCACACAAACACACACCCTCACACAAACACACACACCCTCACACAAACACACACACCCTCACACAAACACACACACACCCTCACACAAACACACACACCCTCACACAAACACACACACCCTCACACAAACATACACACCCTCACACAAACATACACACCCTCACACAAACACACACACCCTCACACAAACACACACACCCTCACACAAACACACTTCTGCTGTCACTGTCTGTGTTCCCTGTTCTCGTGTGAATGAAAAGTCCAGCACCCCTAATTACTTCTGTGACAAACCAGAATGACACTGGGGAGAAATTGGATCGCACCACCAACACGGCTTCTGATACCAAACAGTCATTTGGGCTTTATCAGGACAGTAGTGGCCAGCATCCCAAATGGCACCCTATTCCCTTTATAGGGTGCTACTTTTGTCCAGGGCCCATAGAGCACTATAAAGGTGTTAGGGTGCCATTTGGGGCAAAGACGTGTCTAATGATCTGATGATTCACTCTGTACATTTTACATTTGCACAGGCTGGTTGGTCTAATCATCATCTCTTTGGTAAAATGTTACTTATCTGTAGAGAACAAACCGATATTCCCTATGTGACCTTTTAGCTGAGTTAGTGGTATCCCATTTTTATCTATCCCCGTGTCCCCGGCTGCAAAAGTAACACTCCGTGTTCTGGAAACTTACAACAGGAGAGATATGCAGCGACAGAAGGACATTTTATGGAGCACAGCACGTTATGTTTGTAATTGGAATGTGTTACTAAGTTCGCACTGTGCAATAAAGATAACCCCTTCATGATTCCATTAAAATCCCGGGGTCTCTGAATGTGTAACTGTATTCAGTGCCTTTATAACTTTGAATGTAGGAAAGTGAAAGGGTTGTAATGTTTTCATGGTGGATGCAGTGGGAGGACGCAGCCAACTGCTTGATGTGGGAGGACCAGAAAGAGGTCAAGGTTTATCTACAGGGCTCATCTGTGAAAGAGACCTTGGTCTTAGCATGGCTCCCTGTTAAAATAAAGGTTAAATAAAGAAATATTGGTTTACTAGTGCTGCTCAAAGGTTAACATCAGCTACAGGGAGCCATAAACACACACACACTCACACACACACAACCACAGCAATAGAAAGCAATACACACACACAGCCGTGAGCAGAATTTCAACAACTTCAGAGTACATCACCATCAACACCAGGCAGTCAACCATTAGTTGTGAGTCCCCCACAGTATTTCATCTATAATAATATGGTAAACATATCCAAGCCACATAGGTAATTGTGGTATTCATTATCATGTCCATCATTCATTATTCAGTATGGCATCAACATGCCTGCCACTCTGGGTAGAAGGGGGCAGATGAACCAGTTTGAAGTGTGGGGGTGTTACCAGTCCATGGAGAGATGAATGGTGTGTGTGTGTGTGTGTGTGTGTGTGTGTGTGTGTGTGTGTGTGTGTGTGTGTGTGTGTGTGTGTGTGTGTGTGTGTGTGTGTGTGTGTGTGTGTGTGTGTGTGTGTGTGTGTGTGTGTGTGTGTGTGTGTGTGTGTGTGTGTGTGTGTGTGTGTGTGTGTGTGTGTGTGTGTGTGTGTGTGTGTGTGTGTGTGTGTGTGTGTGTGTGTGTGTGTGTGTGTGTGTGTGTGCGTGTGCGTGCGTGCGTGCGTGCGTGCGTGCGTGCGTGCGTGCGTGCGTGCGTGTGACACATGATCACATGTAGTCTCAGGTCATCCATTCCCCTGTGTTTGGGCCAATGGGGGAGACAGATCCTTCACTCCGAAAGTTCTCCCCTCTATCTCTCTCACTTCCTCTACCCTTCTCATTCTCCTTCTCCCCCCAGCTCTCTCTATCTCACTTCCTCTACCCTTCTCATTCTCCTTCTCCCCCAGCTCTCTCTCTCTCACTCCCTCTACCCTTCTCATTCTCCTTCTCCCCCCAGCTCTCTCTCTCTCACTTCCTCTACCCTTCTCATTCTCCTTCTCCCCCCAGCTCTCTCTCTCTCACTTCCTCTACCCTTCTCATTCTCCTTCTCCCCCAGCTCTCTCTCTCTCTCTCTCTCTCTCTCTCTCTCTCTCTCTCTCTCAGGGAACATGGTCCCCCTTCTCCAATACCACCCACCCAACCAAGAGTCTCCTCTCTGCTCTGCTCACCCCAACTCACTACAGATGTTCACCAGGAGAACTTCAAACACAGATCTCTCCTTGTCTGCAATTCCCCAATTCAGTCAGTCATCATATGAACTGGATATGAAGGCAAAATGAATAAATAAGCCGATGTTTACCCACACTGTTTTTCTATATAAATAAACATCTCTTAATCCTAGTGCTAATGAGCATTACAGGTGCCCAGGGAGGTTCGCTTGAGGTGTCTGCCTGCCTGTGATATGTTTGTGTGATATATATGTGTGTGTGTGTGTGCGTGCGTAACACATGATCACATGTAGTCTCAGGTCATCCATGTCCCTGTGTTTGGGCCGATGGAAGAGACAGATCCTTCACTCCTAAAGTTCTCCCCTCTATCTCTCTCACTTCCTCTACCCTTCTCACTCTCCTTCTCCCCCTCTCTCTCACTTCCTCTACCCTTCTCATTCTCCTTCTCCCCCAGCTCTCTCTCTCTCACTTCCTCTACCCTTCTCATTCTCCTTCTCCCCCCAGCTCTATCTCTCTCACTTCCTCTACCCTTCTCACTCTCCTTCTCCCCCAGCTCTCTCTCTCTCACTTCCTCTACCCTTCTCACTCTCCTTCTCCCCCCAGCTCTCTCTCTCTCAGGGAACATGGTGTGTGTGTGTGTGTGTGTGTGTGTGTGTGTGTGTGTGTGTGTGTGTGTGTGTGTGTGTGTGTGTGTGTGTGTGTGTGTGTGTGTGTGTGTGTGTGTGTGTGTGTGTGTGTGTGTGTGTGTGTGTGTGTGTGTGTGTGTGTGTGTGTGTGTGTGTGTAACACATGATCACATGTAGTCTCAGGTCATCCATGTCCCTAAGTTTGGGCCGATGGGAGAAACAGATCCTTCACTCCTAATGTTCCCCCCTCTATCTCTCTCACTTCCTCTACACTTCTCATTCTCCTTCTCCCCCCAGCTCTCTCTCTCTCACTTCCTCTACCCTTCTCATTCTCCTTCTCCCCCAGCTCTCTCTCTCTCACTTCCTCTACCCTTCTCATTCTCCTTCTCCCCCCAGCTCTCTCTCTCTCACTTCCTCTACCCTTCTCATTCTCCTTCTCGCCCCAGCTCTCTCTCTCTCACTTCCTCTACCCTTCTCATTCTCCTTCTCCCCCCAGCTTTCTCTCGCTTTCACTTCCTCTACCCTTCTCATTCTCCTTCTCCCCCCAGCTCTCTCTCGCTCTCTCTCTCTCTCTTAGGGAACATGGTCCCCCTTCTCCAATACCACCCACCCAACCAAGAGTCTCCTCTCTGCTCTGCTCACCCCAACTCACTACAGATGTTCACCAGGAGAACTTCAAACACAGATCTCTCCTCGTCTGCAATTCCCCAATTCAGTCAGTCATCATATGAACTGGATATGAAGGCAAAATTAATAAATAAGCCGATGTTTACCCACACTGTTTTTCTATATAAATAAACATCTCTTAATCCTAGTGCTAATGAGCATTACAGGTGCCCAGGGAGGTTCGCTTGAGGTGTCTGCCTGCCTGTGATATGTTTGTGTGATATGTTTGTGTGATATGTTTGTGTGATATGTGTGGTGTGTGTGTGTGTGTGTGTGTGTGTGTGTGTGTGTGTGTGTGTGTGTGAAATGTCTGCAAGGTTGTTGTGTTGTACATCTGCTCTAGCTCTCTCTTTCGCTCACCGAATTTTGGTTCCCGTCATTCCGCTTTGACGTTCTCTCCTCTATATAGTAGTTTTCCGTCTGGTGGTCATCCTTGCCCTCGCCATCTGTTCTGCAGTCCACACATAAAGATGGGGGGGAAGAGAGAGAGAGAGAGAGAGAGAGAGAGAGAGAGAGAGAGAGAGAGAGAGAGAGAGAGAGAGAGAGAGAGAGAGAGAGAGAGAGAGAGAGAGAGAGAGAGAGAGAGAGAGAGAGAGAGAGAGAGAGAGAGAGAGAGAGAGAGAGAGAGAGAGAGAGAGAGAGAGAGAAAGACGGGGGAAGTGGACCGGCAGACCACTGCTGTGAAAGGTATTGCTCAGTCCATTAACAAACATTTGGGACAGGAAACAGTGAGAGAGAGGACCTGATATCTTTACAGTTCTTAACAGGATAGGGGAGAGAGAGAGAGAGAGAGAGATACAAACAAACAATAATCAAATTATTCAGCAGTGACCTTTGACACTATGAGACACCCAGGTAAAGGTGTTGTCTACTGAACAACCTGCACCGACACCTGTCCCACCCAGCTGTCATGGTCAGGAGGACATCACGAACTCTGTCTGTAAAGAGGAAGGACAGAGGAAAAGCAATTTCAAGAGAGAGAGAGAGAGAGAGAGAGAGAGAGAGAGAGAGAGAGAGAGAGAGAGAGAGAGAGAGAGAGAGAGAGAGAGAGAGAGAGAGAGAGAGAGAGAGAGAGAGAGAGAGAGAGAGAGAGAGAGAGAGAGGAATTAATCAAATATTCTAAAATTGGATGCATACGAAAAAGGAAAGTTTTTTAGCTGTCCAGCACACCCCAGCTCGCTAGCCCTACAAAGAGGAGACACTACATCACACACCCAGGCACGTAACCCGGACATCCAGAAAGGGTCAGGGGTCAGCTCTGGTAGAACATATATCACCCTCCAGAATGTCTAATGTCTATCTATGGTATAATGATGACACTGAGGCCAGGAAAAGTAATTATGGGATTGCGTTCTCTAGGTTAGTATTCCCTCCATCTGTTCTCTCTTTACCTGTAAGGCAACTTCGCTCCCCATGTGTCAGGCAAACTAGGCCTCCTCTCCAATTACGGACCAGGTTAAAAAAGCTTTTCACTGTGTGTGTTTCCTGGAGGGAGGAAGGGAACTTCCTTTGGGCTCACTAAGAAAGAACAAGATGCATTCTCTTTTACAAGAGGAGCGGTAAATCTGACCTGGGTGTCAAATAGCAGCCCATACCAGCCAGACACATACCGAAGAATACATAGGGAAACAATAGTCATGTAGCACAACGCTTCATTTAACGTACAGCGCACAGTGGTTCCAAGATTATAACAAAAAACAGCTTCCGTTAAACATAATTGGTTTACTTGCCTGAACATTTTTTGACAGTACATAGTTGTAAATAATGAACCCTGTTGATTTGTGCACCAGAGTTCCCTTGACAGCATTTAATGGCCCATAGCGTGAATGAACACACACACACACACACACACACACACACACACACACACACACACACACACACACAGGTAGCTAAGAGAGGATTTCCTGCCTTGCCTCTTCCCAGCAGTAGACTGATTGGAGGGGACGAGGGGTTGGCCATGTTTGTTAAGGTAATGGACCGAAGGTGAGGTAATTCACAGGGTACACACTCCGACACCTCGGAGTTCCACAGTGGAGGAGGCTCTCCCGCAACTTTACACACACACTCCCTAAGTCTACACCCCACTCCCTGCCTCAACCTCCCCCAGCCTCAGCCACAGGCTCAACCTTACCACCACCCCCAGCCACCAAGCCCTCAGCCCCCACCCCCAACCCCCAACCCCTGCACCCACCCCCATCCCCGCCCCCAGCTCTAGCCACAAGCCTCATCCCCAGCCTCACCCCAAGCCCCACCTGAAACTGATTAGCAGGCCAACCCCTGAGCACACAGACCCATATGGGGAGTCTCCAAGTGGGGCTACAACCGGGCACACTGAGGCCTCCAGCCACCTCCTCCATCTCTATAGAAAGGAGAGGCTGAGCAAACACAGCTAATTGAGACTTAACAAGCACTGCTGGTTTAGCACGAGTCTGCTAAATGCCGTATAGGTTCTTGGAATTGTGTTTGTTAGATTGGGCTAGCATCTCTCTGTCTGAGTGCTTAGCCCTTTACAAGATAAAGTTGTATTACCGTATCTTTCCCACCATCTCTGGGTTAAGTCAATGCACACACAAACACACATACACGCACACGCACACAAATTGTCTCATTTTCAATGTGAAGAAAAAACTGCTTGGGTCAACACATTCATTAGTTTAATGAGTTCAATTGTATTTTGGTTGACTAGGTCTTATAGGGGCAATTTTCACATGCTCCCTGACACTGAGTAACTCTGTGTCTCAGTCTGGGTTGTAAATCAGGACTGAACCCTTTACCACACAGTGAATCATTACCTGTTGTTGGAACAGATTGAGTACAGTGGCAACAACACACTGTCTCACCTCACACCTATTCGACCATGCCTTCCCTCCTCCTCCCTCCTTATTGTTATAGTGTGTGTGTGTGTGTGTGTGTGTGTGTGTGTGTGTGTGCACACATCTCAATCATTGGTGTTTATTGGCGCTTCTGGAAGATTAATGGGTATCTCTCCTCCAACACACACACACACACACAAACACACGCATGCACACGTCTGGTTGGTATTGTTCTGCCTCTGAGCCTAATCAAAGGTAAACGCCCATTTACACTGTTCTTATCTCATATAGTAAACCAGATCTAATGTCTTTAAAGAACATAGGTACCATCTCTCTACACACACAGGCAGACTGATGAGTTAAAGTGTGTTTATTTTATTAGATTAGTGTGTCTGCTGCATGTGAAAACTCCCTCACATGACAAAGACCTGGCTCCAACCCAAACACAATACTACTCAACCTTAACGCCACTACTTTTCTGCTTCAATCGTTCCTTCGAGTTCTTGGGACTATAAGGTTCCATCTGCAAAAAGATGATTGAGATAATTGACTTGAAAGTTCTGAACCCTCATTGGTTTGAATGATGTCAGTTATTTTTTATCTTATATTCTTTTGAGAACATTGAACAGAACAAGGCTATATCAATAACTCCATTTTGACAAAAATACCTTATAGTCCCAAGCTCTGGCATAATTCTTGGACATGATAACGGTAGAATAAAATACACTGATTCTTACATCATCCTTGTTAAAAATCACGTAACGCGACAAGATACCACATTTGACTTATGTGTCAATAAACGTTGTATTTAATATTACTCCAGTTGTAGGTCAACATGTGGAGTTTGAGTTGACTTGGCGTTAATATTGTTTATAGCTTATCAAACACTTAAAGCCAAATGCAGGCCACATAAAAAAAAAATATTTCAGAGGTTGCATATCTAGGTAACAGAATGCTTTCTGTGTCCCGTCAGACAGGGGCTCTGCTCTTCTACACTGGGTCTGCCACGCTGGGTCTTTGAGCACAAATGCGGGAAGTGCAGTATAAAGGAATAAGGGAAGCATTGAAGTCCCCTTGGAACCCAACCACACCACCCGAGAGTCTCAGTAGTGAATTGAAAATAATAAAGTTCGGAACAGATGCAGTAATCAAATTTCTACCCTTTCAAACTTGGAATGCTGGAGCTGTGAGTAACCCAACTCTGGATTTAGTCTGCGGATGTGGGTTGTATCAAATGGCGCCCTATTCCCGAAAACAGTGCACTACTTTTGGCCAGGTCCTGTAGGGCATTGGTCAAAAGTAGCGCACTATAAAGGGAGTCGGTTGCCATTTGGGATGAAATCCTGGGCCAGAGTGGTGAGGGTCCAGTTGGTGGATGGAGGGAACACACATAGCCCCCATTTCCATGTTAATTCATATGTGTTCAGCAGTAATACCCTATCACAGTGTAAGTGATTCTGATAGTCATCTGCTCGCTCTCTGCTAGTCTGTTTCATAATGGTCTGTTCAGAAACCAAACACCTGTTGTCAGCCTTTAACCATGAACAGGCTTTGTTTTTACTTCTGCAAGCATTCAATACTAATAGATACTAAAGGACGGTGCCAGGAGTAGGCTATATGGCTAAGGGAGGGGAGTCATTGGCTATTTATAAACATATTACACCTTCAATATGTTTTGTAAAAATACATTGATTTATCCATTGTTTGTCACATTAACATATAATGTCTAATTAATGTATTGCCTAAACAAAACTAGACACTAATCAGGGTAGCTTATGTCGAAAAACTGAATTGTCATGAAACAAAGTCGTAATTGTTTATTGCAGTAGGCTGTTAAGTTAATTTAAGCAAACTACACCATCACTTTACAAAGAGTAAACTGGACTGGACTAGTTGGAAGCAGGGGGTGGGGGGGTACGTTGTGCTCTGCCAGTGTTTTACAAACTGTGGTGCTTGTTCTTGGCGTTCACGCAATTACCCCCCCTGCGTGAGCCCTATACAACCGCTAAACAAAACATCAGCACCTCAATTAATCAATAAATACCCCTTTCTCACAGACAGACAACCCCCTGGGCAGCCCTATCATGCGCAAATGAACCTGCTGAAGAAGAGCTCCCATTCCATTATGGGTCGTAGTGGTATTTTAATTCTGTTGAACATCGTATTTTTATCAGTGTCAATAGTGATTGTTTTCTTTTACTGAAAATTGACAAAGGTATAAAATGAAAATACCGTGTGCATTTTCACTTTTAGTGTGGCTACTGGCTACTTTTCATTCTAGCGTCATACAAATTACAGTAGCCTATATAAATGTGATCGATATTGTGTTATTACTGTATTACTATTATGGTATTGCTATTCTACACCTGGTAAACCTATTCACCTCCCTTTACGCCTTGTGTTACACGAATACTCCGTCGCATTTCTAATGGAATTGGTCAAACATTACCGCAGGCAACTGAAAAACAAACTAAGGCTATTAAACAAAACGCTCAGAGAAAACTTGATTGACTTATCCCAAAGTCCCGCCCCTGCTGTCTGATTTGTCAACGAAGCATGGGGGGAGGACTTCACGTCTCCAATATAAATACTGAACGTGGCGTCCGTGGCACAACGAATTGTATGGGCAATAGAACATAGAGCACACACAACGAATGTAGCCACTGCTTTTCGAGAAACAGTAGCCACGATTTTTAAACTTCTATAATCGTTTTAAAAGGAGCATGCAAACCAATTCAGGGGAAAGAGGCCTGGTCGAGGATAAGCTACAGGATAACCATAGCACCTTTTTTTTTTTTACAAGGGAATAAAGCAGGGTGTTCTGCATCTCTCGCTTCTCCTCAGTCCTCAGCCATCTTGACTGCTCCTGCTCGCCTGAAGGCTATATTTTCTCACCCCGCTCCTCCTCTGAAAGTATACACGGTTTGCAAATTGCTTGCAACTCCGTGCCAAAAGAGTAAGCGAGATGGGTTCACTGTACACGATCTAATTAGACTGCGCAGGCTCTGGCAAGAGACAGGAGCAGGCAGAGGACTACTGTACTGCTGTTTTATCAACAGAGGAGAGGGATCCGATAAAGGATGGAGTGCTACCTGTCGGGGATATACCTGCTCCTCGCACTTGCTATTTTACCGAGATCCAGCGGCACCACGGCGAAGGAAATCACCTGCCAAGAGATTGCGGTGCCTCTCTGCAAGGGGATCGGCTACAACTATACCTACATGCCCAACCAGTTCAATCACGACACCCAGGACGAGGCGGGTTTGGAGGTACACCAGTTTTGGCCTCTGGTTGAAATCCAGTGCTCGCCGGACCTCAAGTTCTTTCTTTGCAGCATGTACACTCCTATTTGCCTAGAGGACTATAAGAAACCACTGCCACCGTGCCGGAGCGTCTGCGAGAGAGCGAAGGCAGGCTGCGCGCCTCTTATGAGGCAGTATGGTTTTCCCTGGCCAGACAGAATGAAATGTGACTCGCTACCGGTTCAAGGCAATCCGGAGATGTTATGTATGGACTACAATAGGACTCACTCGACCACAGTATCACCGGCCCTTTCTAAGCCTACCAACTATCCGGGTAAGGCGTTTAACCCTAATAAAAACAACAAAGGACACAATCGACCCGGTGTTCCCGGTAAATACAAACCGCCGGCTCCCTGCGAGCCGCAGTGCAAGTGTCTTTCGCCCATGGTCCCGGTAAACACTGACCGGCATCACCTCTACAACCGGGTGAAGACCGGGCAGCTTTTAAACTGCGCCATGCCCTGCCATAACCCCTATTTTACGCAAGACGAGAGAACGTTTACCGCGTTCTGGATAGGTCTGTGGTCCGTGTTATGTTTCGTGTCCACGTTCGCAACGGTTGCCACTTTTCTCATAGACATGGAGCGGTTCAAGTATCCAGAGAGACCCATTATTTTCCTCTCTGTCTGTTACATGTTTGTTTCCATCGGGTATATCGTCAGACTAATCGCTGGACACGAAAAGGTGGCCTGCAACCGGGAGTATGACGTGGAACACATTCACTATGAGACCACTGGCCCTGCACTCTGTACTGTTGTGTTTCTATTGATTTATTTCTTCGGCATGGCCAGTTCTATCTGGTGGGTCATTCTCTCTTTGACATGGTTCCTGGCTGCTGGGATGAAATGGGGAAACGAAGCCATAGCCAGTTACTCCCAATATTTTCACCTGGCTGCTTGGCTTATCCCTAGTATGAAATCTATTGCTGTGTTGGCCCTCAGCTCTGTGGACGGGGACTCAGTGGCTGGAATCTGCTATGTTGGCAATCAAAACTTGGACAATCTGAGAGGATTCGTGTTGGCCCCCCTGGTCATATATTTATTTATCGGCACTATGTTCCTCCTGGCCGGGTTTGTGTCCCTGTTCAGGATACGCAGCGTGATCAAACAGGGTGGCACCAAAACAGACAAGCTGGAGAAGTTGATGATAAGGATAGGGATATTCACTGTGTTGTACACCGTACCTGCCACTATTATAGTGGCCTGTTACTTCTACGAGCAGCACAACAGACAGAGTTGGGAGATCACCCACAACTGCTCCTGTCTGTCGGAGCATGAACTGAACAAGCCGGACTATGCGGTCTTCATGTTGAAGTACTTTATGTGCCTTCTGGTGGGCATCACGTCCGGCGTGTGGATATGGTCGGGGAAGACCCTGGAATCATGGAGGACCTTCTGCACGCGCTGCTGTTGGGGTAGCAAAGGGACCAGTGGCTCAATGTACAGTGACGTGAGCACAGGACTAACCTGGAGATCGGGTACTGCCAGCTCTGTATCTTGCCCAAAACAGATGCCATTGTCACAGGTTTGAAGAGAAACCCATGGATGGACTAATGGGCTAATTGTTCCGGAGCTTGGCTAGCACTCTTTTTTTATACCAGTTAGCATTTTAACATACTGTTGAAGAACTGGTTATAACATTGTAGCCTACCTGGCATTAACAAGAGTTCATTCCTACCCATTCATATGTATAGAACACATAGACTGACATTTCTGGGCACATGGGCATTATGTGTTCTTTCTTTTTACGCAAAGAAACATTTAGTTCATAACCCTATAAGGACTGATTGATAACCTTAACATAGTGCCAGTCAGATGTAATTGTATGAATCAATCAGAACAATATCAAAGATGGTTTAAATTAAGCCTTAATAGTGCTCAAATATTATACGTGTCATTTTTTTAATTATAAAGATGTATTTATATAATGGTTATGTACAAACTTGTAAATTCTGTATAAAAGAACATGTATAAGCTATTGTAAATGTGTATAAAGTGTAGAAGATGTCTCTTTGTAAAAAAGCAAATATGACTTTTATTTTGACAATAAAAATAAACATTTTTGATAAATGTAAAACTTCCGTGTAACTTTTCCTAAAGCTATTTGATTCTTCTACAAATCACTCCCTACTGGTACTCAGTACGCACGCGGTGGTTCCTTGCGGTCAGTCAGTCACCATGTAGAAGACCGCTGTAATAGATGCTTTTGTGAATCTGAGCAGCAAAGAGAAGCCTTTTAAACCAATGGCCTCGTAATTAGAGGCCGGGGTTGAGTTGAAGCATCCCCTCTCCATAAAGGGTTCAAACTCTTCACATGCTTTGCATATAGGCCCGCTACTTCATTGATTAAAAGAGGACCAAGTTGAATAGAGTTTAAATGTAGGGAATGGGTTCTTTTCATCTGTCGGGTACTTTGATCTCACTTTTTAATGGCAGAGGATAAAAGGTGACATGTAGTTAGAAGTGTCCCTCAGATGCGCCAAGGATCCCCTAATGTCCAATTTGCGCGGCTGTTGTTGCTTTGATGGACGCCGTTATTGAATTAAAAGAACTTTTAGGGCTCCTCTCTCGCTTTGGTTTTTGTCAGAGCAGAGCTGCAACTCTTCCCATTTCATAAAGCTGAATCAAAACATCTCTGTCTCAACTCTCTATGTAGCCTATTATGAAGACCGTAGGGTTTTGACATGATATTGAAATGGCAGTGAATGCTCCACAGCTGGTCTGTTCACATCATGTCACATCTTAGGACGCCCCGGGACAGACGTTTTTTGCAGCAAATGTATCTTTGTGTCCAAGTAACCCCAATGCATTGGCATAAGATGATACAATATAACCCCACATAAAAGGTGCACATTTTTTTCAGCAAAATGTCAAATGTGACTGTGATCCTCTGATGTTTGAGGTATTTTTCAAGGATCTTATGTGTTTTGTGGCCCGGCTAAGAGTTATTTGGATGAAGATCCATGCAATGGACAGAGATGTCAATTGAGAGTGTTTTAAAGCGAACTGCTGTGAGTCAAAACACTGGACCTAAATGAGGTGTGTCCATAACAGAATGCCTGGAATGAAGATAGGCCTATTAACTAACAACTAAGCCTACAGCTATAACACTGTTATTACAAAGTTATGACACTTATTTTCATTTACCTGGATCTGTGCTCTGACCTGGAGCTTCAACTATCAGCTTTGAGGAAACAGTTATTCATTTGTGTTACTATCAACTTTACGCACATGAGGTTGGCCAAACTTACCCTGCAGAGGTAACTTAGGTTTAATTTAAAAACCACGCAGATATGATTTCATACTCCCACCTAGTGGTAAAAAGAAAGCTGTGCATCTGATTTCCTCTTAACACGCACGTCTATTGAGCAAGCGGGCGGTTCAGGGCAACCGGGCATGCCCTGGCTTGGCTGATTGTCACAAGATGTAATTATCGGAGAACCGTCTGTTTCTTAAGAGGATCGTAACCCAAATCTGGGGATGTTATCTAAGAAAGTAAAACCTGAACCCTGCGACTCCCTGGGAGTGTCGTTAAGATGAGCTTCACATCGTAATCAGAAGTGACTCCAAAATTTCAAATGGCTGTCCACTCTGACCTTATGACCCGAACACACAGATTCCATATAGTTCCCTTTTGTTTTCTGAGATGACACTTTTCTTCACACATCGGATTGATACGTGAATCCATTTCAAATCTGTATTTTTTAAAGCATGCATGTGTTTTTTTGTGGAAATAACCTTTGTGTTCTACTCAGAATAATAGGCACATTTATTTTAATTTTATTTTATTTAACCAGGTAAGCCAGTTGAGAACAAGTTCTCCTTTACAACTGCGACCTGGCCAAGATAAAGCAAAGCAGTGCGACACAAGCAACAACACAGAGTTACACGTGGAATAAACAAACATAGTCAATAAAAATGTATATATACCGTGTGTAAATAGCCTACAATGTATCACCACTGTGGTATCAGACAGAGAAGAAGGTAGCTAGCCTATCCTTCCACCTAATATCAACTATTAACAGAGTGAAATCCTCACCAACAAGATTAAAGAACTCATCTTGAATCCTCTAGTTTTGTGCAGCGAGGCAAGAAGCAACCTCCCATTGCATTGCAGCGATTGACTTGTCTGATTTCCTAATCAGTGGCTGCAGTGAAGCGAAGCATTCGTAGCCTTTATGTTGTTCCTTTTTCTGCCGTACGTGGTAAGAGATGCATGCATTCTGACATGGCCAGGCCATTAAATATTAATCACAGTGTTTGAAGGAGCAACACAGAGGACTGCAGAGGGTCAGAGCCAGGTTATGCTTATTAAACGCCATTGATCGCGAGCGCAAGCACACACACACACACACACACACACACACACACACACACACACACACACACACACACACACACACACACACACACACACACACACACACACACACACACCCTTTTCATCTCCTAGTGCGTGAGGTGAGATGTGGAGTGGAGTAGGCCTATACATTAGAACAAAGCCTTAGTGAGGATGGAGGACACACAGCAACTCTGACACCAACCTCAGATAATTTGCTTGCCAGAAATCAAAACTGTTCTCTTGGCTATAATCAGCCTATGTGTCACCAACCCCAAACAGCACGTTGGGGTGTGCGAAAATCACAAAAGAATAAAAGGGACACAAATGTAATTAGGTATTGTATTAATATTTCACCACAGTGATCTGTGACTATACCACAGCTTTGCTGAATACTCATTTGTATGTATTGTTTTATTATTATATTTTTTGGGGTCATTTAGCAAACACTTATCCTGAGCGACATATAGGAGCAATTAAAGGTTAAGCGCCTTGCTCAAGGGCACAGTGTAACGTCGTTCTTCGTTTGTCGAAAGAGAGTCGGACCGAAATGCAGCGTGGTAGTTACTCATGACTTTATTGGAAAAAGCGACACATGAAATAACTATTACAAAATACAAAACAACAAACGGAACGTGAAACCTATTACAGCCTATCTGGTGAAACTACACAGAGACAGGAACAATCACCCACGAAATAAAAAGGGAAACCAGGCTACCTAAATACGGTTCCCAATCAGACAACGAGAATCACCCGACTCTGATTGAGAACCGCCTCAGGCAGCCAAGCCCATACAACACCCCTACTCAGCCGCAATCCCAATAATACAAAAACCCCAATACGAAATACAACAACATAACCCCATGTCACACCCTGGCCTGACCAAATAATAAAGAAAACACAAAATACAAAGACCAAGGCGTGACACACAGACAGATATTTCACCAAGTCGGCTCAGGTATTTGAACCAGCAAACTTTCAGTTACAGGCTCAATGCTCTTAACCGCTAGGCTACCTGCCGCCCTGTCCCTTCCATTTACAGTGAAGACGACAACATTTACAACTTAATAAAAAAGACCCCACAGCTGTGTATCCGAGTGTATGAGTACATCTACTGTATGAGATAGAGCATGCCCTGACCCTTGTGCTCTGTGACTTGCTCATATGGAGTGGGAGGGTTCATGACCCCGTAGACTGGTTTTATGCTCATGTTCCCAACAGGCCTGTTCAAAACGCAGATGTTGAGAAATAAAGAGCTCAGCGACATCTGTGTTCTCTCAGATTTTGGAGTTACACCACGAGGGAAATAAACGTCACAGAAACGGTTACAGTTGGGCTTGGGATTAAAGTTGCTTTATGATTTCGAAACACACTAGAAGACAGGCTTCCCCCACACCTGACTCTACCACCTGCTACACCCAGTTTGTTTTCCCAAATGGGAAATTCTATCATTGTGACATATCCTTTCTTCAAAGTATCCTCTGATCCAATTAAGTTACCTTAATTAACTTCAAAGACCACTTGACAAGTGGTCCGACAGTCCAACTAAGAAGTCTGCCGTTTTAGTACCTCTCTAACTTAAGGACAGGTGTCAACAGAGCCAGAACTGTTATTGTGTGTGACAAAGATGTCATGTTAGCATGACAACAATGACCCTGCAAAGGGAGAATGGTCTGTACAACATCCTGCCTCTCAAGAGTTCCCATGCAACCCCCTTGTCCCCCACACGGCAAGGAGGAACACAGTGCTCCTTTCCCTCGGTCCCCCTGTGACTGACACACACACACAAAAGGAAAAGTTCTCCTTTTATCTGAAGGACTGAGCTATTTCCCAGACGTTCTTCCACAAAGGACAGTTTATAGTCGGACCACTACGATATTCAGGAGGGGAGACATGCAACATGGAGAATACATCTCATACCATCTTGCAGGGGGATGCCTAACTGTGAACAGACCGTATGGCCACGTGTTCATATATACAGTACCGGTCAAAAGTTGACACCTACTCATTCAAGGTTTAAATTTTTTTTTTTTTTAATTTAACTATTTTCTATATTGTAGAATAATAGTGAAGACATCAGAACTACGAAATAACACATATGGAATCATTTAGTAACCAAAAAAGAAGATAGTCCTATTTGGTAAGAGACCAAGTCCATATTATGGCAAGAGCAGCTCAAATAAGCAAAGAAAAACGACCTTATCATTTGTATTTGTATTTATTATGGAACCCCATTAGCTGTTGCCAAAGCAGCAGCTACTCTTCCTGGACAGTTTATAAAACATTACAATCCATTCACAATACATGCACTGTGTGCCCTCAGGCCCCTATTCCACCACTACCACATATCTACAGTACTAAATCCATGTGTATGTATATTGCATATGTTATCGTGTGTGTGCATGTGTCTGCGCCAATGTTTGTGTTGCTTCACAGTCCCCGCTGTTCCATAAGGTTTCTTTTAATCATTTTTAAAAATTTTAAAATGTTTATTTCTTAAAATATTTTTTTGGTCGTTGTTGAATTATTACCCCCTTTTTCGTGGTATCCAATTGTTAGTAGCTACTATCTTGTCTCATCCCTATAACTCCCATACGGGCTCTGATGCGTCCTCCAATACACAACCCAACCAAGCCACACTGCTTCTTATTAACACAGCGCGCATCCAACCCGGAAGCCAGCCGCACCAATGTGTCGGAGACAACACCGTGCACCTGGCGACCTCGATTAGCGTGCACTGCGCCCGGCCCGCCACAGGAGTCGCTGGTGCGCTATGAGACAAGGATATCCCTACCGGCCAAACCCTCCCTAACCCGGACGATGCTAGGCCAATTGTGCGTCACCTCACGGTCGCGGCCGGTTGTGACAGAGCCTGGGCGCGAACCCAGAGTCTCTGGTGGCCCTTAAACACTGCGCCACCCGGGAGGCCTTAATCAGTTTTTTAAACTAATTTTACTGCTGGCATGAGTTACTTGATGTGTAAGAGAGTTCCATGTAGTCATGGCTCTATGTAGTACTGTGTGCCTCCCATAGTATGTTCTGGACTTGGGGACTGTGAAGAGACCTCTTGTGGCATATCTTGTGGGGTATGCATGGGTGTCCGAGCTGTGTGCAAGTATTCCAGACAGACATCTCCGTGCATTCAACATGCCAATACCTCTCATAAATAAAAGTTTCAGCCAGGAGAGATTGACATGCATATTATTAACATTAGTTCTCTGTGTACATCCAAGGACCAGCCGTGCTGCCCTGTTCTGAGCCAATTGCAATTTTCCTAAGTCCTTTTATGTTGTACCTGACCACACGACTGAACAGTAGTCAAGGTGTGACAAAACTAGGGCCTGTAGGACCTGCCTTGTTGATAGTGTTGTTAAGATGGCAGAGCATTGCTTTTTTATGGACAGACTTCTCCCAATCTTAGCTACTACCGTATCAATATGTTTTGACCATGACAGCTTACAATCTAGGGTTACTCCAAGCAGTTTAGTCATCTCAACTTACTCACTTTCCACATTATTTATTATAAGTTTTAGTTGAGATTTAGGGTTTAGTGAGTGTTTAGTTCCAAATACAACGCTTTTCGTTGTAGAAATATTTAGGGCTAACTTATTCTTTGCCTCCCACTCTGAAACTAACTGCAGCTCTTTGTTGAGTGTTGCAGACATTTCAGTCGCTGTAGTAGCTGACGTGTATAGTGTTGAGTCATGCGCATACATAAACACTCTTGCTTTACTCAAAAATTGAAAAAAGCAAGGGGCCTAAACAGCTAACCTGGGGAATTCCTTATTCTAACTGGATTATATTTGAGAGGCTTCCATTAAAGAACACCCTCTGTGTTCTGTTAGACAAGTAACTCTTTATCCACATTATAGCAGGGGGTGTAAAGCCATAACACATACGTTTTTTCAGCAGCAGACTATGATCGATAGTGTCAAAAGCTGCACTGAAGTCTAACAAGACAGCCCCCACAATTATTTTATCATCAATTTCTCTCAGCCAATCATCAGTCACTTGTATAAGTGTTGTGCTTGTTGAGTGTCCTTCCCTATAAGCATGCTGAAATTCTGTTGTCAATTTGTTTACCGTGAAATAGCATTGTATCTGGTCAATCACAATTTTTTTCCAGAAGTTTACAAATGATTGGTAAGACATGAAGGTCAGTCAATCCGGATAATTTCAAGAACTTTGAAAGTTTCTTCAAGTGCAGAAGCAAAAACCATCAAGCGCTATGATGAAACTGGCTCTCACGAGTACCGCCACAGGAAAAGAAGACCCAGAGGTACCTCTGCTGAAAAGGATTAGTTCATTAGAGTTAACTGCACCTCAGATTGCAGCCCAAATAAATGCTTCACAGAGTTCAAGTAACAGACACATCTCAACATCAACTGTTAAGAGGAGACTGCGTGAGTCAAGCCTTCATGGTCCAATTGCTGCAAAGAAACCCTACTAAAGGACACCAATAAGAAGAACAGACTCGCTTGTTCCAAGAAACACAAGCAATGGACATTAGAACGGTGGAAATATGTCCTTTGAATTTTTTGGTTCCAACTGCAGTGTCTTTGTGAGACGCAGAGTAGGTGAACGGATGATCTACGCATGTGTGGTTTCTACAGTGAAGAATGGAGGAGGTGGTGTGATGATGCTTTTCTGGTGACACTGTTAGTGATTTATTTAGAATTCAAGGCACAGTTAACTAGCATGGCGGCTACCACAGTAGGAAATAGTACAAATAAATAAAAACCCTTGAATGAATAGGTGTGTCCAAACTGTTGACAGGTACTGTATGTATATATACATATAAATAAATATATATATAGTGTTCCCTTTATTTTTTTGAACAGTGTATAAGCTATATATCTATATATAGTACGAATAAATAAAAACCCTTGAATGAATAGGTGTGTCCAAACTGTTGACAGGTACCGTATATATATATACATATAAATAAATATATATATAGTGTTCCCTTTATTTTTTTGAACAGTGTATAAGCTATATATCTATATATAGTACAAATAAATAAAAACCCTTGAATGAATAGGTGTGTCCAAACTGTTGACAGGTACCGTATATATATATATATATATATATATGCATACAGTCCTAGAGTGAAATCAAAACAATGCAACTCCAAGTCAATCACACTTCTGTGAAATCAAACTGTCCACTTAGGAAGCAACACTGATTGACAATAAATTTCACATGCTGTTGTGCAAATGGAATAGACAACAGGTGGAAATTATAGGCAATTAGCAAGACACCCCCAATAAAGGAGTGGTTCTGCAGGTGGCTCCTATGCTTTCTGGCTGATGTTTTGGTCATTTTTGAATGCTGGCAGTGCTTTCACTCTAGTCTCTACTTGGAGACAGGCCAGTACATCAGGAGATGTGGAGGAGGCTGTAGGAGGGCAATAACCCAGCAGCAGGACCGCTACCTCCGCCTTTGTGCAAGGAGCAGCAGTGCCAGAGCCCTGTAAAATGACCTCCAGCAGGCCACAAATGTGCATGTGTCTGCTCAAACGGTCAGAAACAGACTCCATGAGGGTGGTATGAGGGCCCGGCGTCCACAGGTAGGGGTTGTGCTTACAGCCCAACACCGTGCAGGACGTTTGGCATTTGCCAGAGAACACCAATATTGGCAAATTCGCCACTGGCGCCCTGTGCTCTTCACAGATGAAAGCAGGTTCACACTGAGCACACGTGACAGACGTGACAGTCTGGAGATGCCGTGGAGAATGTTCTGCTGCCTGCAACATCAGTCATGGTATGGGGTGGCATTTCTTTGGGGGGCCACACAGCACGCCAGAGGTAGCTTGACTGCCATTAGGTACCGAGATGAGATCCTCAGACCCCTTGTGAGACCATATGCTGGTGCGGTTGGCCCTGGGTTCCTCCTAATGCAAGACAATGCTAGACCTCATGTGGCTGGAGTGTGATAGCAGTTCCTGCAAGAGGAAGGCATTGATGCTATGGACTGGCCCGCCCGTTCCCCAGACCTGAATCCAATTGAGCACATCTGGGACATCATGTCTCGCTCCATCCACCAACGCCACGTTGCACCACAGACTGTCCAGGAGTTGGCGGATGCTTTACTCCAGGTCTGGGAGGAGATCCCTCAGGAGACCATCCGCCACCTCATCAGGAGCATGCCCAGGCGTTGTAGGGAGGTCTTACAGGCACGTGGAGGCCACACACACTACTGAGCCTCATTTTGACTTTTTTTAAGGACATTACATCAAAGTTGGATCAGCCTGTAGTGTGGTTTTCCACTTTAATTTTGAGTGTGACTCCAAATCCAGACCTCCATGGGTTGATACATTTGATTTCCATTGACCATTTTTGTGTGATTTTGTTGTCAGCACATTCAACTATGTAAAGAAAAAAGTATTTTGTTATTTTAGTGTGCCCTTTATTTTTTTGAGCAGTATATATATATACATATACTCAATCTGAAAGCTGAGGAAGAAAGGCTTTGATCTTCTATCAACGCAGCACTGTCTCACATTCACTCAGACTGAATGAACTGAACCCATAGAGTTCATCAAATATAAATATATATAAACATTGATATTTATCATCATAAAGTATTATGAGGTGGTTAGATACCAAATTGGTATGATTTTAAATTTAAAAAATACTTAATGGTTCATACCACTGGGGGGCAGTGGGGTGTTACAAGAAAACATCCAAACAAATTCTATATCTAGTCTTTAAAAAACAACATTATTCCATTATATCACAGACCTTATTTCAGTAAAGGATACCTCATGATTTGATATTTCTAATAATCTTTTGTCAGCTGACTTTCAGTGTAAACACTAAGATACAAATACTAGGCCAGGGCATAGCTCTTCAGTTGACCATGGCAAACAGATAATGAAACAACTATTATGAAATCAATTGTTGAAAGAATGTGGCTGTACAATAAAGTAGTTATAACACAGTAATAAATAGTAATCTGTAGAGACCCAAAATCACCTGTAGTAGTCACTTCACAGACTCTTGATTGCATTGAATGGCCTCCAAACCCATTTCACCCAACCAATCATAACACCAATGAAAGAGGGGAATGAATGTCTGCTTTCATGCTAATACAAACAAATAAAAACGATTTTTAAAATGCAAAAAACCTGCAAAAAGTATACGAAGACAGAAGGAAATGAACGTCCGTTTTGCCTCTAATACAAACAAATCAAACACTTTTATAATTGTACATCCTGTTTCACAGAACTCATTTATCTGCAACAAGTACCCTAGACGAAGACAGATCATATGACATCAAGCATCTCACCAGAGAGGAGTTGAGCTTATTGCCCTATGGCGCTGAGCTCAGTTCACTCACATTACAGTGTCGTTAGAGACTCCGTGAGGTAGGAGCAAGCTTTGTTGTCACCTTCAAAGGGACCATAGGAGGAGACATAATGGCAAATCAAGATCAAGAGCTATCCCTTTACACAGAGGTTCACCCCATGGCCAAATCAGATTGTACCCCAATCTATGGGGATCATTTATAACTGGGCGGTGGTATACAGTGCAATCCTTTGTTGGTTAGTCACTGGTTAAATACATGTTTAGATATGTTTAGAAATGCGTATAAAGTGCTTATGACCTGTATCTGACAGTCACAATGACGACGACTGGATGCTTTGCCCTAGAAAAGAAATCATTGTATAACAAAACAATGACATATAACCTTTCGAGAGAAAAATAAATGACATCTCAACAAAAACTATTTTAAACCAAAGGACAAGTCAGCCAAGGTAAAGGCTAATAAACCACTAAACAGTCATGCTCTGACAGGGTTCTAACAATGTGTAAAAGGAATCAAATGCTTCTTTCATGACATACTACGATTGACAGTCAGCCACAAGTGATGGCACACTGCACCGTGCACACACCGACTCTCACAAATGAATCTGACCGGCGAGGTGAAACAAACGCTACAATGACATACTGAAGGGTAGGCAGCTAGGTAGGCCACATTAAGTTTACATCCCAAATGGAAACCTATTCTCTATTTAGTGCACTACTTTCAACCTACCCCATAGGGCTCTGGCCAAATGTAGTGCACTATATAGGGCTCCCGAGTGGCGCAGCGGTCTAAGGCACTGCATCTCAGTGCTAGAGGTGTCACTACAGACCCTAGTTTGATCCCGGGCCTTATCACAACCGGCCATGATCGGGAGTCCCATAGGGCGGCGCACAATTGGCCCAACGTCGTCCGGGTTAGGGGAGGGTTTGGCCGAGGTAGGCCATCGTTGAAAATAATATTTTTTTCATAACTGACGTGCCTAGTTAAATAAAGGTTAAATAAAAACATTATAAGTATAGGGAGTAGGGTTCCATTTGGGATGCAGCTCTAGTAGTGTCCAGTTGAGTTACACCCTGCACCACCTCACTCTATTTCCAGACTCTGTATATGTCTGAAGCCCTCAGAGGCCTTGAAATAGAGTGACAATCTATCTCCATAAATACAGATTCCAACTGTGGAAGATTCCAACTGTGGATGGGCCATATCTGAGGGGAAGTATATCCTCCAGACCTGGGTTCAAATTCTATTCTAAATCAAATACATTGAGCCTGCGTGAAATGCCAGAGGCAGAAGGTTTGAAGTTTCGGGACTATTCTGTTGGTTCTATTAAGCCAGGCAAGCTCAATAAAGCACAGAAAGTATTTGAAATGACTTTGAATGTTATTTGATGCCAGGTCTGATATATCATTCCCTACTGAAGACCCTGGCCTGGAGGAGTAGCACCTTACAGGGTCATTGTCTTTTAACTCGACCTGACCACCTGACCTTGTGTCCATCCAAACATGTCTCCATCCGCAGGCTGTATGTACATGTCCACCTTGAACCCAGAGCTAAGCTCTAGTCATCTTTGACCTTTGACCTAGCTGGGGGCAGGGCCAGGACAGGTCAAGGCCTGTCTTTGTTTTCTGACAGTGATAGGGGATCTAACGTAGACAGAGAGAACAGGTGGGCAGAACAGTTATAGCTTTTTACTAAAGGTTTTACTGAAGGACACTCGGCTATAATGATAGGCACCAAGGCAGTGAGTCCCTGGCAGTAAGATAGTATCCACGACTGGATTATCTTCTCTCTGCGTCATCCTAAAAGAATATACATTATACAGTTTATGCCAACGCACTGATGGTATAATAACAGCATAACTATGTGCATTTTTCACATGGTCAGATAGAAATGACAGACACGTATTTCATGTAATTATCCTGGTGTGAAAGCGTAGTCTGAATGTCAGAATGAACTTCAGTCTTACAGCACACAATGGGCCTAAAGGATTTAATTTCTCCAACAGTTGCTGCTGTATTAGCCACATAAGAATCTGTCACCACCTCCCACAGAGGCAGGTGGGTTTGATCCTGACATTCTCACCCGCGTTTGGGAGTAGTGAACTACATCTAGTTCAACTAGTAATGTAACTACCCTTTGCAGTAGCTCGGTGGTAGTTGAACTACATTCAAATCTTGGCAGTGTTTTTTTGTATTACATTTTAGCCATGTAGTGGTTAACTATTTAAGTAGGCAATCATTTGGCATCAGAACTTTCTAGTTCTCACTTGAAACATTGTTTTTGTGTTATTATCTGACTCCAGAGTGATCTGTAATTGCAATATGTAGTCTATGATACTTCATATTTAGATATGATTTATCATGAAGTAGTTTGGATGTAGTGAACTACTTCTTCAAAGTAACTTTAGTTAAGTTACTTATATTTTTAAGGGTCGCTTTAGTGTAGCTTAATTGAGTTATTTCAGCGTGAAGTAATTGTTAACTTCGTAAATTATATTTTCAGAGTAGCTTCCGCAACACTGGTTCTCACGTCTCCATCATGGAAATAAATAAAATCACTCTCCTCAGAGCTGCAGCTCTCGCATCATCTCAGTCCAATCAAACCCACTCAGACCTCTTCTCCTGGCCCTCGCTGGTGTTGGACTGCAAGTCCGAGGCTGTCATCTCTACCAGGGTGTACTGACCCACTCTCCTGGTGCACACCGCTGTTCCTGGTGAGACGCCCGCAGCGGTTGCCGTTGGGGGGCACAGGTTCCGTCGTGGGGGCGGAGGCGGTTTGAGGCGACTGCGTTTGCAAACCCTGATGGACCTGGGTGTCCCGATGGGCTCTACAGGGCACAGAGCCACCTCGCTCCCCTCTGCTTCGGGGCCCTCCTCCTGGGCTGCAGGGTAGAGGTTGTTCTCATTGGTGTTGGCGCCTGGATGCCCCGAGGAGAAACTAGAGCCACAGCGAGGGGCAGAGGTGTTCTCAGCCTCCCCCAGATGGGGATAGGCTCCCTGGTCAGCAGTGCTGGACTTACTGGCCCCTCTCTTCCGGAAGGTTATAGGTTCCACCACCAGGTTCTGGGGAAGTAGAGGGACGTTAGCCTCCACGCCTCTGCTCCCCCCACTGGAGGGGAGGTAGTACTGCTCCTGCTCGTACATCTTCTCCACCAACATCTTCCTTTTGGTCTTCTGAGTCACCGAGCGCTTGATGGCGCAGATGAGATCAGCCAAGTTGAGTAATAACGACAGGGCTCCGGCCCCCAGCATGAAGTTAAGCATGACGGTCTTCTCCGTGGGCCTGGAGATGTAGCAGTCTACCTGAGTGGTGCAGGGAGTCTGTTGGCACAGGAACCTCCTGGGGATATAGAACCCAAACAGGTAGTAGTGGGCAACCCCGAACCCGGCCTCCAGCAGTATCCTGAACAGAAGATGGAGGGTGTATGCTCCTGTGAAGCACTGACTCCTGCCGTGCTGCGCCTGGAGAGATGTCTTGGCCAGGGCCATCTTCCTGAATGACTCCTGCTGGATCTGGTAGAGCGGTTCAGCTCCAACTCTATCTGAGGGGTCAGTAGTGTCGACGGTGAGGCGTGATGTGACTCTATGGATGACGTAGGTAACGAAGATGATGTATGGGAGACAGAGAACGAGCAGCTGAACAAGCCAGTAGCGGAACAGAGAGATAGGAGCGAAGATGTCGTAGCAGACGTTGGAACAGCCCGGCTGGATGGTGTTACACACAAAGCGTTCCTGTTCATCTTGGTAGAGGGGGTATCCTGCAAAGAGCAGGACCAGGATCCTCACTAAAATCATCAGGATCAACCATATCTTCCCTGGAAGACAGTGAAGGTGAAGTAAAGAATGTCAGAGTTAGTCACGACCACTCACACTTGCTATTTATATTGCAATAAATATTACAGATATGTTGAAATCACGTAGTTTAATTTAATATTGCAGGACTGTTAAAGTCTTAAATTATTTTTAACTGCTAATAATACATGTGTTAATAAGCTTACCAAGAAAATATATCTTGCCTGTACATTTTCATAAAAATTGTTAGGTATTTTGGGGAATATCAATATATTCTAAATGGAAAATATCCCGAAATGCAAAACTTTAAAACAGAATTTTGTCTGACAGGGAGTTTAGTAAGTTGCACTTATTTTACCTATATGGGTCAAACATTTGTCAATCATTCATACCTAACAGATAGGGGAAAGTTCTCACCTTGAGTTTGAGCTTAGACAGGCTGACAGACATTGGGCATTCTGATGATCTATTCTATGAGCCCTTGTCAGATGTCAAATCAAACCAATGGAAGAATATAACTTCCAGAATTGACAGAACTGCATAAAACATACATAGTCATATATGCAAAGCAAACTGATGTTCTCTCTGATATTTTCTGATTGACAATCTTTTACGATGACAAATCCAGTCCGCATTCCGCTCAGTGAAAGATCCACAAGATACTCACCTACAAGCGTTATGTTGTGGTTTAGACAGATGAAGACCACCTCGGAAGCGCCCTGTCTGCCCATGTTAGCAGATGATGATGATGAAGGCCCTCTGAAGCCTTGTCTGAGCCTCTTCTCCTCCTCGATCACCAGGACACTGTCCACTCTAACCCGCCTCCACACCAGGGCAAAAATGGTTCCACAGGAGCCAGTGACCTCCAGGTGAGCAGATTAACGAGACACTCGAGTCCAGTTCGAACAGATGAATCTCTCTTCATTTAGAATAGCACAATCACTCTTCTAGAATCTACATCAGCCAGGCAGCTCCAGGTGATCAGATAGAATAGGTGGCTAGTTTCTCCTAACACAACGGATACAAATCTGAACATCTTCCCAAATTCTTGAGTCTCCAGAGTCCGTACACCTCCAGAGTCCGTGGAGTCGACCGTGCCTGACGTCAGCCCAACGTCAGTCCCGTCTTGCCTCTGGTCTCTTCCCAATGTCTGTCCTGTCCCAGCGACCACTGTCCTCAGACAACAGAACAGGAGATGGGAGTGAGCCCCATTGTAAGGGTTATTCTTACCCACCAGTTAAGAGAGGCATGTCCACCATCCTGGCATTGCTGAGATATTTTGGTGGCTGGCTGGGTGTCCTTCCAGGAGAATAACAAGCTGCAGGATTACTCATTCAAGTTGCCGTATTAAGTTCTCAAGCACAATGGAAAGCATTTCAAAGCTAGTCCCAATGTATATCCCTGCCAAGGACATCGAGGGTCCATGTGGCATCTTCTTCACATTGTCATGTTGGCTGGATACCATGGTGAATGATGAATTGTGTTGAATCGGGATAATTCATGGCAAGTTTTTAAATGGCTTTTGTGTGAGACTTGAAGGGAAAAAAACTCTGGAATTGTATATAATAAACAAAAGGATAGACGAAAAGCAAGGATGGAAGCTTTAACCGTTGCCATGGGAAAGAAGGACCACATTGGTATTCCCCTGTATTGTTGCCTTGCTGTCATAAATCCTTTCATCCTCTCAGAGAAGCACATCTTTACTGGACACAGCATGGGGTACAGACTGGGCTTGCCCCATTAATGACTGGAGATTTATGCTGATTAGCATTGGCAGATGCCAGGCAATAAGCAGTCATAAAGTCACCTGCTCGCCCGTCCATCATCACTACTCTGGACGGCTCTGACTTAGAATACGTGGACAACTACAAATACCTGGGTGTCTGGTTAGACTGTAAACTCTCCTTCCAGACTCACATTAAGCATCTCCAATCCAAAATTAAATCTAGAATCAGCTTCCTATATCGCAACAAAGCATCCTTCACTCATGCTGCCAAACATACCCTCGTAAAACTGACCATCCTACAGATCCTCGACTTCAGTGATGTCATCTATAAAATAGCCTCCAACACTCTACTCAACAAACTGGATGCAGTCTATCACAGTGCCATCCGTTTTGTCACCAAAGCCCCATACACTACCCACCATTGCGACCGGTACGCTCTCGTTGGTTGGCCCTCGCTTCATACTCGTCGCCAAACCCACTGGCTACAGGTTATCTACAAGTCTCTGCTAGGTAAAGGCCTGCCTTATCTCAGCTCACTGGTCACCATAGCAGCACCCACTCGTAGCACGCGCTCCAGCAGGTATATCTCACTGGTCACCCCCAAAGCCAATTCCTCCTTTGGTTGTCTTTCCTTCCAGTTCTCTGCTGCCAAATGACTCACATCTCCTTCACTAGCTTTAAGCACCAGCTGTCAGAGCAGTTTACAGTTCACTGCACCTGTACTTAGCCTATCTGTAAACAGCCCATCTATCTACCTACCTCATCCCCATACTGGTATTAATTTATTTTGCTCCTTTGCACCCCAGTATCTCTACCTGCAAATTCATCTTCTGCCGATCAACCGTTCCAGTGTTTAATTGCTATATTGTAATTACTTCGCCACCATGGCCTATTTATTTCCTTAACTTATCTCATTTGCACTCACTGTATATAGACTTTGTTTTCTTTTGTTCTACTGTATTATTGACTGTATGTTTTGTTTATTCCATGTGCAACTCTGTGTTGTTGTATGTGTCAAATTGCTACGCTTTATCTTGGCCAGGTCGCAGTTGCAAATGAGAACTTCTCAACTAGCCTACCTGGTCAAATAAAGGTGAAATAAAAATAAATAAACATAAACAAAGAGTTCCAGTTATTATCAGGTACTTGTGTGGAAACATGTTCCATGTGTGGAGGCTGCTCTGTGGGGATTAAGTTACGGGCTGTGGTGAATACCCAGGGGGATTTAGGTTGAGCGTGGGGGGGCATTGCATGTGCGTCTGTATGTGTGTTTGAGGACTGCAGTGGATTTGCTGTAAATGTCTGTAAAACACGGGTAATTACTTATTTTAAAAGGTTGGGAAACAGGTTAGCACGTTGCTATTTGAAAGGCTCCATTCGATCAGTAAACGTGCGCGTTAAGGATACACAATGGCCATCCTAAAAAAGAAATGGACCAAAGGAATACATTTACTTTGTGATGGGCATCACCAGTCAGTTGAACAGATTCTATTGCCTTGTTCAACCTCATTGGCTTGTAATAAAGGTAGGATTTTTTTAACTGATTATCATCTCTCCCTCACCTTGGTAGACGTATTAATATCATACCCACACATCAATTGAACCAATATTTCATAAAATGAAGCTTTTCCCTGTGTAACATATTAGTACTCCTGGCTGGTTGTGCACAGAGATGGTCCTGCAGGTGTGTGTTTATAAGAAATGTGGCAGCATGTTGTTCATTAGCCTACAGCTCTCCTTCAGTAAATGTCACGGCAGAGAATCAATTGACTAGCGCAGCAATTACCCATCAGTATTTGAAATGTAAATCTGAGCTAATATATGGAGGATTATCCACGGTCCTTAGTGACAATGTGACTGTGCGAGTGTAAACAGAGAGCTTTTCTGGCTTTTAAATCTTTGTTTCTTAGGGAGAGAGAAAAAAAACACGCGTACCGATCACAGCATAGGCTACATTAGCAGAATAATAGAAACGACTCACTTTTCCTTTAAAAAAACAAAACGATTTTGATTTTGGCCTGAAGTCATGTGTAGTGGTGATCTTCTTTAAAACTCCAGATACCTAACGTTGCGAGTGACCAACTTTGAATGGCATAATAGGACAACATTGACGGAAGATAGTCTAGCGGCCAACTAATTGAACTTTACATTCATATTTCTCGCTCAAAACGGCCTCTCTTTCACCGACATCGACCCAGCCCTTTACATTGGGACGACGTGACATAATCATCGTCTCTCTTCCAGGGCTGCTCAATCAGAGACACCGATAGACGTGCCAAGTAGCCCTGACCACCACAGAACCGAAGCAAGGTTCATAGTCAAATGGGTGACACTGTGGTATACAGTTGACTTGGAGACGCGTACAGCATAAACAGCAGTACGCCCCCATTGAAAATGGAACTAATACCGTTCAAGTACAGCAAAAAACAACGACAAAGTATTTATAAAAGATGATTATAAAACACAGGGACTGACATATGCATATGAAGACTTGACGAATGCTACATTGTCACGCCCAAGTAAAGTGACACCATGGTATTTTTATTGCAAGGTTTAAACGTTTATTTATTGTGCAGGTTTCTAAACATTGCTTCTGAACTGGGCACATCAGTTAAACTAAAATCATAGTTAGAACAGTCCATATAGGGAGAGAGACCGCGGCTTATTCAGACCCCAGTCCCTTAGGGTTGTTGGTCCTGGGATCAATTCTTAGAATGTAGGCTACAATTAACTAAGAGATTAGTACTCAGAAAGATACAGACTAACCACATTGGGCAAACTGAGAACAGGTACAAACAACATAAAAACAGCAATAAAATCCCAGAAATAAACTATAAAACAAAACATAAAAACAGAGTTCACACAACTACAGCAGTTTCTTTCATTAGCACAGGAAATCATTGACAACTGAGAGTTGCATTGGTAAATCCTAACATTGTCGTAGAAGAGATAGAAAGAGAAAAGGTAGAAGAAGTAAAAACTCTATGCAGAGGTAGAGTCTAGTGCACACGACTATCACCCCAGTCACTAGCCTAGGTTATACCACAGGCTCGGGCCCATAGAGCATGAGGAGTTCATTTTCATTTCTAGAAATCAACATCAGACTGTATGCACACACACATACATACAATAAATAAGATATACAATCTTAAAAATACCTCTCCTGTCTCCTCACGACAACGCCTGTTTCTTCTCGCCCGAAGACATTTGCACTCCAGTCGCTCAGTCACAGCGCCATAGAAAGCAAAAGTTCAGTTTCAGAGTCCCCACATCATTCCAACAGTTCCGTTTCAGAGTCCCCACATCATTCCAACAGTTCCGTTTCAGAGTCCCCACATCATTCCAACAGTTCCGTTTCAGAGTCCCCACATCATTCCAACAGTTCCGTTTCAGAGTCCCCACATCATTCCAACAGTTCCGTTTCAGAGTCCCCACATCATTCCAACAGTTCCGTTTCAGAGTCCCCACATCATTCCAACAGTTCCGTTTCAGAGTCCCCATATCATTCCAACAGTTCCGTTTCAGAGTCCCCACATCATTCCAACAGTTCCGTTTCCAAGGCCATGCTATTCCAACAGTTCTGTTTCCAAGGCCATGCTATTCCAACAGTTCCGTTTCAGAGTCCTTATACCATTCCGATCACGTGCAAAGGGGATCTATTATATCACAACAATACATATTCCAAGGCTAATCCTTCATTGTCTGATACTTTGGTTCAACTCCATCCCTTTTTACATATGAAAGTGAAACATCTGGCAGATAGTTGGTCCTGATGAATGGTTTGAATGAATGCTGATTGGTATTCACGGAATGCTATCAAATAAAACTATGGAAACAACAACTGTAGAGACTCTTGATAAGGAATTGCTTTTATCTTTTCAATAGTTAAGATTGCTTAAGAGTGGGGAAACACCGTGAACTCAACAACTTTAAAATAAAACAGCATCAAGAACAAGAGGAATGTTTCACTTACATACCTGATTTTACAACAGGGATATCATAAAACCATGTAACACTGAAAACATCATTCATACGGTCACAGAAAATGTATGTACGATAAGATGAGAGCGTCTAACAGAACGGCCTCAATTCAATGTTTGAGTGTGAAAAACACATGAACCCATCATTCACTGTAGTTTATCTGAGCTATGCAAACTTGATATGAAAAACTAGATCCTGACAAAGATTCAAATTCCTTCCAATGGTTTTACTATCTAGATTCTAGATAAAATAATACCAGCTTCCATATAACCAATAGTTCTAAACTCTCCTCATATCTGGTATAGTAAGACATTGCAATTTTTAAAAATGTAAATACTGATCAGATATTTATAAATATTTCACCCCGATTCTCCATGTTTGAAAGTTAATGTGTTCTTTGTCTGCACACTGATATCTTATATACACTGTACAAAATCAATTAATTAGCTAAATAATTATATTTGATTTATTCCTAATGGTTTTGTGAACAGTGTTTGTTAATAAATAAACGTCCTTTTGTTCTAATATACTGTAGGACATTTTTAGAAATACATTTCCAATATATTGAAGAATCATCATGCAAATTGGCTTTCTTGAAATGAGGTTTCTGCTGTTTCTTTAGGAGTTGGAAGATCAGTCATTTAAAAAAGAAACGCTCAAGAAAAAAAACTCAACCCCAGTTGCACTTTAAAAAGGAAAAAGGTTAGTTAGTTACACTAGCATGTTACACTAGCATGTTACACTAGCATGTTACACTAGCATGTTACAGGCACCACCGGTCAGAACAACGGCAGTGAATACACTATATGGATGTTCAAACTCACCATTTTGTCTTACTTATACTACAGTCATTTCCTGTTCCTGGAAGATGTTTT
The DNA here is from genome assembly GCF_023373465.1 of Oncorhynchus keta. NCBI lineage: Eukaryota > Metazoa > Chordata > Actinopteri > Salmoniformes > Salmonidae > Oncorhynchus > Oncorhynchus keta. The sequence continues at coordinate 56,620,892 of NC_068448.1, read as the reverse complement.
TCTCCTTTCTATTCGAGGGCTTGTCCTTCAAAACTCATCCCAGTACATCATTCGAGACCTAGCATGAAACAAAGTGGGACATGAATATTGCTTGGCGTGAGCGGAATGTTCACTGGAATGTTTCACTGTGGTAGTATCCCAAATGGCTACCCTATGGGCCCTGGTCAAAAGTAGTGCACTATATAGTGAAAAGGGTGCCATCTGGGGACGCAGCCTGTATCATTTTGGCCATGAGAAAGAGATAGAACTAATGTGTGAAATAGTTTTAGATAATCATCACTCAGTGGCAAATTGGTATAGCGAGAGATAGAAGGGAATGCAATTAAAGATAAAGATCATTTTGTTCACCTTCGACTGAACTTCATTTATCAGTCTTATCGCCCTAATTAAGTTATTCTTCAAATGTCTGTCTTCCTTTACTGTGTATCTCTCACTTCACTTTCCCTCTCTTGGTGTCTTTATGTAAATGTAAATACAAAACAGTTGCCATTTTAAACTCAAACACAGGTGCAGTTTGTTGAACGTTACAGAGAAAGAAAAACCCTTGAGGTTTTGGCAGTTTGATTTCATTGCAACCAAACACAGTAAGAATAACACTTGATGAGCTCTTGTTACTGCCTCCAAGGAAGTAGAGACAATTCTATATTTCAGGAATGTGTACAAATTAGGTTTGCCTGTTACCTGGGAAAAAAACATTGTGCTTTAGAGAGGAATTTGCTGAAATCCTTGAAAATCATAGGAATGTGCAGTATACCCGAGCGATTTCTTCTCTATACAAGACAGTCAACCTTTAAAATGGCTATTGGAATGCTTTTGATTGAGTTTATGGGTTATTATTCTAGGATTTTTCAAATCTTTCCACTGTCTCTTGATCTTTCCAATGTTCTTTTAATCTTTTCCCATCTGGCCACTGCTCTTCTGCCATTGGTCACCAAGTCACCTGTAGGACTCAAGTTCAACTTCAGACAACCAGAGGGACATCTTGTATGTACAGTACACAAGTGGACCATCAGAGCAACAATAATACTTATTATCCACAAAAGTGCCAGCAGGTCATTTCTGTGTGAAACAAACCACACAGACGCAACTGGACAACTGAGTTCTGAGTCTATGTTCTCCTGCCCTAACCCTTGACCTCCCAGGCCAGGCAGCCATGTCATGTCTCCGTCATGGTGGATGCGCTGTCCTCCTCCTGGTGGCGAAGGACTCTGTTAGGATATGATGGCCGGATTCCACCTCACCACCGTCAGATTGTCTGCACTCACAGACCTCTTCTTGGCCGCTTTCCTCAAGTCTTTATACTTGTCATCACACAACCTGGAGATGGCCTGAGACATAGAAAAATGCACAATAAGACATAGAATAATATAAAACATAATTAACTTTAATGTTCATGTACACAGAGCTACATAAACTACAATGGAAGTCTAATAACAAAAATGTAGGGAAATTCATAATTCTGCTCTGAAACAGAGCAAGATCACTTATTATTACCATCTTTGGTGGCATTTCTTTAACAAGTCAGATCTATATCGAATACGATCCGAAACTCTGCCTGTTTCCCTCTCTAGTGATCAGTGTACCAGCAGATAAGCAGTACTATTACAGCTCCACTGACAGAGAACGGAGAACGACACGACGCCTCAACCAGCATCCACACCACAAGGGCTCATTTCAGACCTTAATTGCCCAGCGGAGAGGCAGGGGGACGAGGGTAAGGGGAGGAAGGAGGGATGAGGAGGAAGAGCGGATGGGAGAGAAGGGGGTCGCTGGTGCTGCTGGGGAGATAATTACATGGCAACGAATGCCGCCTCACGTCCTCCGTCACAGACACAAAACGAACGCAGAGAACACACCACCGCTTCTGTCGAACGCACACTGTGCTCACTGCCCACTAATTAGCAGGCTATATCCTGCCATTGTGTTTGTGCATCCTCCAGCCATGTTTTACAGAGTTAATATCTTGATGAAAGGGGAAGGAGAAAAGCTCCCTCTGGAGCACAAATGAATGATAAGAAATTGTACATGCCGTTTTCAAAGAGGCTTCAATTAGATGGCGATGACAGTAGTAGCAGTGGTAGCAGTGTCTATAAACAAGTAGCATTGTGTAGGTCCTTTGAATGCGGTCAACGAAAACAAGATCAGCATCCTCACAGCTGACGGGATGGTGGAGAAGCAGCGACTGTATGCGCCACTGCGACTCACCTCTAGTTTCTGAGCCTTGTCCCTGCTCAGTGGCTCCAGAGGGAAGCTGAGGTTGTTGGCCTCCGCCATGGAGCGCAGGTCAAAGTAGTACTTAGCGTAAACACTAGACGGAACGTTGATGTTGAACTGCAGCAGCTCCAGAAACTGACGCTCCAGCTCATTCCTTCATACGGAGAGAGAGAGAGACAGAGAGAGAGAGAGAAAGAAATGATCACCAGTCAGTGTCTTGAACTGATGTTTAAGAAGAACTAAACAACTGAAAAAGAGACGTCACCAACTGTCTTATGTGCTAAGCTTTTAGAATTATACAAAATTACAGACTCCATGGTATCAAGTCAATTAACTGTGGTTGCAGCTTAGCTTTGATTGGTTTCAGTTGATCGTTTCCCCTGACCGACAGCCTAATTTGTCAGTCTGTGTCTCTGTAGCAAAGCCCCGGTCTTTGATTCACAAGGTTAAAGACGTCTGCTACACCAAGCATCGGGCTTTTCTCACCAACTACATAGATATTCTAATTCATGCAGCAACAGACAAGCTAAATTTAGCCAGCCGTGGAGTGGTGGAGGCTCTGCCTAATAAAACTCCTCTCCTCCTCCTACTCCTCCTCAGAGAGAGAGGGAGAGAGAGACCAAGAGAAAGAATCTCATGCATTTGTTTTGGGTTCAGGGCTATGTTCTATGAGCCCACTGAGAGGGGGTCGTGACAACAAGCAGTCTTAAAACTAACTGTGTACTCAGGATGGGTCAGGAGGTTTACTGGTGGCTACACATTCAAGGTGTCAGATAACGTCTCTAAATAATCCACAGTCTGTTTGTGATTCATTTTGGGTAAGGAGGTCAAAACCCCAGTGGCCTGTGGCCTTAGTTAACTATTGTCTTCCAGGCTATGAGACTTCAGACTGTACCCATGCCGCAGATACCGCCTGTCTGAAAACACCCCAGTCCCAACCACAGCTCAAGACCCCAGCCCAGCCCTAATCTCAGCTCAAGCTCTAGCCTCAACCCTAGCCCCAGTCTCAGGTCCAGCCCCTGTCGCAGCCCTATACCCAAGCCCCAGCCCTGGGCACCAGACTGGGGGAAGCAGACCTGAGTCATGCCTGATTCCAAAACACCGGACTGTCCCAACACCGACTAAACCACCACTGACCCCATATCAAGATTATTCTGAGTTCACAACGCAAAATGTCCCCGACAGTTCCCAGCACTGAGTGGGGTTGGCAGTAGAGCATGAGATTAGGGATGGGCATTTGTCCCCGACTGTTCCCAGCACTGAGTGGGGTTGGCAGTAGAGCATGAGATTAGGGATGGGCATTTGTCCCCGACTGTTCCCAGCACTGAGTGGGGTTGGCAGTAGAGCATGAGATTAGGGATGGGCATTTGTCCCCGACTGTTCCCAGCACTGAGTGGGGTTGGCAGTAGAGCATGAGATTAGGGATGGGCATTTGTCCCCGACTGTTCCCAGCACTGAGTGGGGTTGGCAGTAGAGCATGAGATTAGGGATGGGCATTTGTCCCCGACTGTTCCCAGCACTGAGTGGGGTTGGCAGTAGTGCATGAGATTAGGGATGGGCATTTGACAATTACATTTTTTTTTTTTTTACTGTTTGAATTATTATTTCCGAGTACTAAAATAAAATTCATCTGAAGTATTCATACCCCTTGACTTACTCCACATGTTGTGTGTGTGTGTGTGTGAATGTGTGTGTATACGACAGAACGACAGATTTGTACCGTGTCAGCTCAGGGGTTTGAACTTGCAACCTTCCGGTTGCTAGTCCACCGCTCTAACCACTAGGCTACCCTGCCGCCCCCTTGACATAATTTGAGTCAATTGGAGGTGTACCTGTGGATGTATTTCATGGCCTACCTTCAAAATCAGTGCCTCTTTGCTTGACATCATGGGAAAATCAAAAGAAAATCAGCCCTCAGAAAAAGACCTCAGAAAAAAATATATAGACCTCCTCAAGTCTGGTTCATCCTTAGGAGCAATTTCCAAACGCCTGAAGGTACCAGCTGTACAAACAATAGTATGCGAGTATAAACACCATGGGACCATGCAGCCGTCATACCGCTCAGGAAGGAGACGCGTTCTGTCTCCTAGAGATGAATGTACCTTGGTGCGAAAAGTGCAAATCAATCACAGAACAACAGCAAAGGACCTTGTGAAGATGCTGGAGGAAACACGTACAAAAGTATCTATATCCACAGTAAAAATAAGTCCTATATCAACATAACCTGCAAGGCCGCTCAGCAAGAAAAAAAATACTGCTCCAAAACCGCTATAAAAAAGCCAGACTACGGTTTGCAACTGCACATGGGGACAAAGATCGTACTTCTTCGAGAAATGTCCTCTGGTCTGATGAAACAAAAATAGAACTGTTTGGTCATAATGACCATCATTATGTTTGGAGGAAAAAGGGGGAGGCTTGCGAGCCGAAGAAAACCATCCCAGCCATGAAGCACGGGGGTGGCAGCATCATGTTGGGGGGTGCTTTGTTGCAGGAGTGACTGGTGCACTTCACAAAATAGATGGCATCATGAGGAAAACAAATTATATGGATGTATTGAAGCAACATCTCAAGACATCAGTCAGGAAGTTAAAGCTTGACATCATGGGGCTTCAAAGAAAATGGAAATGACCCCAAAAATACCTCAAAGTTGTGGCAAAATGGCTTAAGGACAACAAAGTCAAGGTATTGAAGTGGCCACCACAAAGCCCTGACCTCAATCTTATAGAAAATTTGTGGGCAGAACTGAAAAAGCGTGTGCGAGCAGGGGCCAACACACCTGACTCAGTTACACCAACTCTGTCAGGAGGAATGGGCCAAAATTCACCCAACTTATTATGGGAAGATGGAAGGTTACCAAAAACGTTTGACCCAAGTTAAACAATTTAAAGGCAATCTACAAATACTAACTGAGCAAATGAAACTTGTGAAGACTGGGAGGTGATGAAAGAAATAAAAGCTGAAATAAATCACTCTACTATTATTCTGTTCCCAGCACTGAGGGGGTTGGCAGTAGAGCAAAAAATGGGCATTTGTCCCCGACTGTTCCCAGCACTGAGTGGGGTTTGCAGTAGAGCATGAGATTAAGATGGTATTTGTCCCCGAAATGTCCCAGCACTGAGTGGGGTTGGCAGTAAAAGATTAGAATGGGCATTTGTCCCCGACTGTTCCCAGCACTGTGTTGGGGGTGAGGCTTGCAGTAGAGCATGAGATTAGGGATGGGCATTTGTCCCCACTGAAGCACTGGGGGGTGGCAGTATCATGTTAGGGGGGCATTTGACAATTACATTTTTTTTTTTGGTGCACTTCACAAAATAGATGGCATCATGAGGAAAACAAATTATATGGATGTATTGAAGCAACATCTCAAGACATCAGTCAGGAAGTTAAAGCTTGGTCGCAAATGGGGCTTCCAAATGGACAATGACCCCAAGCATACTTACAAAGTTGTGGCAAAATGGCTTAAGGACAACAAAGTCAAGGTATTGAAGTGGCCACCACAAAGCCCTGACCTCAATCTTATAGAAAATTTGTGGGCAGAACTGAAAAAGCGTGTGCGAGCGAGGAGGCCAACACACCTGACTCAGTTACACCAACTCTGTCAGGAGGAATGGGCCAAAATTCACCCAACTTATTATGGGAAGCTAGTGGAAGGTTACCAAAAACGTTTGACCCAAGTTAAACAATTTAAAGGCAATTCTACCAAATACTAACTGAGCGTATGTAAACTTCTGACCCACTGGGAGTGTGATGAAAGAAATAAAAGCTGAAATAAATCACTCTACTATTATTCTGACATTTCACATTCTTAATATAAAGTGGGGATCCTAACTGACCTAAGACAGGGAATTTTTACTTGGATTAAATGTCAGGAATTGTGAAAACTGAGTTTAAGGTGTATGCAAACTTCTGACTTCAAGTGTATATATGAAAAGATATAGATAAGTCAATAAAAAGGAAAGTGCCATTTAAGATTCATTTATTGAAACTGTAATATCAACTGGTTATATTATATTGTGGAACACAATCCTCACACGGCAGGAACATCAGCAGTGACCCTTGCTTGGCTGTGCAATGGCATAGCCTTGTTTTATTAATTTAGCAGACAAGATGCCCTTATTTCCTGAGCCTTTATCACAGTCAAAAAGCACATATTTTATAGTAAAAAAACATTATGTAATATTACAGAATAAAATATAACATAATATTTTTACAAAGGAAAACGGTTGCCAGTGCGAAGAGATGTGCTCCATTTGGTGAGTTGAAAGACAATTTTTTTTTTTTAACAAAATGTAAAAATCATCGATGTTATTTTTGATATACAGACATTTGATTTATGCTGAAAAAGTAAACACTACCTTTCAAAAGTTTGGGGTCACTTAGAAATGTCCTTGTTTTTGAAAGAAAAGCACATTTTCTGTCTATTAAAATAACATCAAATTGATCCAAAATACAGTGTAGACATTGTTAATGTTGTAAATGGCTATTGTAGCTGGAAACGGCAGATTCTTTTTATTATGGAATACCTACATAGGCGTAAAGAGGCCCATTATCAGCAACCATCACTCCTGTGTTCCAATGGCACGTTGTGTTAGCTAATCCAAGTTTATCATTTTTAAAAGGCTAATTTATCATTAGAAAACCATTTTGGAATTTTGTAAATGGATGAACAATTTCACATTGAACACTGTACGGTGAGAAATTACAGATACAACATCCCTTTTGTGAGCAGGCATCTTCTTAATGATTCTGATGAAAATACGCTCTGTCTTTACCAAACTAATGTTTTGGCATATATTCAGTGTGGAACCGGTCTATGTTTAGGGAGGGTTATTGCCTAGGCTAAACAATTCTAAATGGCACTAGCAGTTCGCAAAGTATTGGAAGTAGAAACCAGACTGGAAGCAATTATTCCAAAACTGCAGCTCGTTGTTGGAACACATATTTTCATACTTCGATCAACTAGTCCATTTTGAAATGACTATCGTCATTTGGCAAGGAATTTAGCTTGTGTATCACATCAGTTAGATGTGTTGTTGTAGGCATGTATTTCTGTAGGCCTTAACGGGAGCTTGTGTATCACATCAGTTAGATGTGTTGTTGTAGGCATGTATTTCTGTAGGCCTAACGGGAGCTTGTGTATCACATCAGTTAGATGTGTTGTTGTAGGCATGTATTTCTGTAGGCCTAACGGGTATCACATCAGTTAGATGTGTTGTTGTATCACATCATCAGTTAGATGTGTTGTTGTAGGCATGTATTTCTGTAGGCCTAACGGGAGCTTGTGTATCCCATCAGTTAGATGTGTTGTTGTAGGCATGTATTTCTGTAGGCCTAACGGGAGCTTGTGTATCACATCAGTTAGATGTGTTGTTGTAGGCATGTATTTCTGTAGGCCTAACGGGAGCTTGTGTATCACATCAGTTAGATGTGTTGTTGTAGGCATGTATTTCTGTAGGCCTAACGGGAGCTTGTGTATCCCATCAGTTAGATGTGTTGTTGTAGGCATGTATTTCTGTAGGCCTAACGGGAGCTTGTGTATCACATCAGTTAGATGTGTTGTTGTAGGCATGTATTTCTGTAGGCCTAACGGGAGCTTGTGTATCCCATCAGTTAGATGTGTTGTTGTAGGCATGTATTTCTGTAGGCCTAACGGGAGCTTGTGTATCACATCAGTTAGATGTGTTGTTGTAGGCATGTATTTCTGTAGGCCTAACGGGAGCTTGTGTATCACATCAGTTAGATGTGTTGTTGTAGGCATGTATTTCAGTAGGCCTAACGGGAGCTTGTGTATCACATCAGTTAGATGTGTTGTTGTAGGCATGTATTTCTGTAGGCCTAACGGGAGCTTGTGTATCACATCAGTTAGATGTGTTGTTGTAGGCATGTATTTCTGTAGGCCTAACGGGAGCTTGTGTATCACATCAGTTAGATGTGTTGTTGTAGGCATGTATTTCTGTAGGCCTAACGGGAGCTTGTGTATCACATCAGTTAGATGTGTTGTTGTAGGCATGTATTTCTGTAGGCCTAACGGGAGCTTGTGTATCCCATCAGTTAGATATGTTGTTGTACATATTTATTTCTGTAGGCCTAACGGGAGCTTGTGTGCCATCTCAGCACACCTGTGTAGGGTGCGGGTGGAACACAACTGAGTGAATGAGACACGGAGTGGAAAGGGAATTTAGGGAGAAGAACAGTGTGATGCTTGGCTTGGTTTCTTTTTAGTTGTGCCCTGCAAATGCACATGTACAAATGGAAAACTAGAGAGTCAAGGCAAATGAACGAGCATTCCACTAAATAGTTTTACACCATCTCTGGTTAGAAATCGAGCTTTGACGTCCGTTCGAGTACTCATGCCTATCCCTACATGTATTCTGTTATTATGCATGCATCCTACAATAGACTGTCTATACCCTGTCTATTTGCATAAGGACAATTGAAAGTCTGTTGTAAAAAGGAGACAGATTTAACCTGTAGCTTCTGCCGAAAACTGTTAGATGGACTAGCTGGCTGCTGGTTGATCTGGGTTAGTGTGCTTAATGGACTGGGGTCAAACTGTTCCAGACTCACATGTCCTCCACGGTGATGTCTTTGAGGATCTGGCAGTAGTCTACGTTCCACACAGCCTGGTCGTCCCACACCTTGGACGCCAGCAGGATGGCTCCCAGGACGATACGCTTCCAGTTGACTGGGCAGATGTCTATCTCTGCATAAGTTAACAGGCGCTCCAGGTACACCTGGGAGAGTTAAAGAAATAAAGAAATAGATGTCAAAGACAGTCCTCCTTTTAAAAGATGTCTGACGTCAAAGACATTCCTCAACTATCCTCTGGTCTGGTGTGTGATAAACTCCAATAGACTCAATTCAATACATAATTGAAGCAAAAACAAGAATCTTGTTGAATTGTGAATAATTCAAATAACAAATTGACATTTCCCAGATGATGTATGAACAACAATATACAGTACAGTTCTTCCTCATCTAAGATAATTACTTCGGATCCAGATAATTACCCTCGTCTCTGTGTGGCTGAATAGATTCTGGAATGAATGTTCCATTCCAAACTCCCCTGGCACTCCGTCTCCACAAAGCCAAAATAACAGACCTTGTCAAAACCTGATGTAATGCAGTTTCTCTGGGCTTTCCCGTAAAATATACGTCAATCAAAAAACCTTTCCATTATCGAAGCCACAGTCACCATTCAGTTCGTCAGTGAATGAAAAAATGCACTGAACCGTTAGGCACAATATATTGGGAGTAGTCTAATTTACAGCCGTTTCTTTTATATTCTCTCCATGTATCATAATTGAGTCATTTCCTTGGGGAAATGTGTTTTGTCTGTCTTAAGACACAGTCCGTGCTATGTGGTAGGTGGGTTGTGAATCTAGAGGCCTGTACTGTATGCGTCAGACTTGCTAATAGAGTACGCAATTCAGTTATTCCATCCAGCAGTCTCCAAGGACTGTGCTCCTTCCTCTATTGTCCACAGACTTCATCTCTCACCTACAGCTTCAGATTGTACATCTAGATTCACCTAAACCTAAGCCTAGATACACAGCTAGTCTTCTACACAAAACAACTTGTTGGAAATGTGTGCGTAGAATTACATAAAGCGGAGGTGGCAGGGTACGTGACACCCACATTTTTGGAGAGTTTGCCTTGTGATGCACAGCGGCATCCCTGTCATGGCTTCACACAGTGAAGACGGAAACTCTCCCAACATGGAAACATTGTGTTGTTAACCACTGGCAGTATGTAAAGTAAAACACCACCCACCCACCCACCCAGCACAACATCACCCCTCCAGTGCCTGTATTCATATAGCGTCTCAGAGGATGAATGCTGATTTAGGATCAGTTTCGCATTTTGAATCGCTATGAATGGACAAGCTGGGCCTGATCCTAGATCAGCACTCCGACTCTAAAACACAGGACATTCTCCCCATTTTCTCCAGCTGAAACTGGTCCTGTTCCCTATTCAATTACTGTCGGCATCCATCCCTGTTTTCCCTCTAGGGTGTGGGGCCAATGGGAGAGTCAATGGGACAGTCTGTGGGCCAGGCGCGCGGTGTGTGTGTGTGTGTGTGTGTTTGTGGAAACCAGATCATCCCAAGTGACAGAGATGACAGGCCAGTGAAGTCATAACCAGACAATGGAGTGTCAGAACACCACAGGAGGACCACACATCTCAGGGCCAGAGAACAAAGCGCCATCAGGCCGGGGCTGCATGCCAAATGGAAACCCATTCCTTATGTAGTTCACTGCTTTCAACAAGGGCCTCTCAGCAGTAAACCAAAAAAACAGCAGGTGTTATTGAGATGGATGGAGGACGTTTCCAAGCAGAGTGGAGAGGTGTTCTGCTCTACAATGGTTTACACAAAACATTAAGAACACCTCCATGACATACTGTACAGTGCCTTTGGAAAGAATTCAGACCCTTTGACTTTTTCCAAAATGTTATTATGTTACAGCCTTATTATAAAATGGATTAAATAAATACAAATCCTCAGCAATCTATCTATTCAGACCCTTTGCTATGAGACTCAACATTTTGCTCAGATGCATCCGGTTTCCATTGATCATCCTTGAGATGTTTCTACAACTGTGGTAAATTCAATTGATTGGACATGATTTGGAAAGGCACACACCTGACAGTGCATGTCAGAGCAAAAACCAAGCCATGAGGTTGAAGGAATTGTCAATAGAGCTCCGAGACAGGATCGTACTGAGGCACAGATCTGGGGAAGGGTACCAAAAGTTTTCTGCAGCATTGAAGGTCCCCAAGAACACATTGGCCTCCATCATTCTTTAATGGAAGAAGTTTAAAACCAACAAAACTCTTCCTAGTGCCGGCCGCCCGGCCAAACTGTGCAATCAGGGGAGAAGGGTCTTGGTCATGGAGGTGACCAAGAAGCCGATAGTCACTCTGACAGAGATGGGAGAACCTTCCAGAAGGAAAACGATCTCTGCAGCACTCCACCAATAAGGACTTTATGGTAGAGTGACCAGACGGAAGTCACATGACAGCCCGCTTGGGGCAGACCATGAGAAACAAGATTCTCTGGTCTGATGAAACCAAGATTGAACTCTTTGGCATGAATGCGAAGTGTCATGTCTAGAAGAAACCTGGCACCATCCCTACGGTGAAGCATGGTGGTGGCAGCATCATGCTGTAGGCATGTTTTTCAGCGGCAGGGACTGGGAGACTAGTCAGGATCGAGGTAAAGATGAACGGAGCAAAGTACAGAGAGATCCTTGATGAAAACCTGCTCCAGAGCGCTCACGACCTCGGAAGGTGAACCATCGCCCCAGTCTAACAGGACCAGGGCCCTAAGCACACAGCCAAGATGACGCAGGAGTGGCTTCGGGACAAGTCTCTGAATGTCCTTAAGTGGCCCAGCCAAAGCCCGGACTTAAACCTGTAAATAGCTGTGCAGTAATGCTCCCCATCCAACCGACAGAGCTTGAGAGGATCTGCAGATAAGAATGGGAGAAACTGCCAAAAGGTGCTTCAACAAACTACTGAGTAAAGGGTCTGAATACTTATGTAAATGTGATATTTCAGTTTTTAATTTTTAATGAACTAGCAAAAATACCTAAAAACATGTTTTTGCTTCATCATTATGGGGCATTGTGTGTAGATTGATGAAGAAAACAAACTATTTAATCAATTTTAGAATAATGCATAACCTAACAAAATGTGGGAAAATTCAAGGGGTCTGAATACTTTCCGTAGTCACGGACACGTTATTAATGGTTTGTGTACTCCGTGTAAACCATTGTAGAGCAGAACACCTCTCCACTCTGCTCGGAAACATCTTCCATCCATCTCAATTTTTACTTTTACTTTTTAAAATTTAACTAGGCAAAGTCAGTTAAGAACAAATTCTAGGAACAATATGTTAACTGCCTTGTTCAGGCGCAGAACGACAGATTATTACCTTGTCAGCTCGGGGATTCGATCTAGCAACCTTTCAGTTACTGGTCCAACGTTCTAACCACTAGGCTATGCTCCACCCCAATAATACCTGCTGTTTTTGGGGGATTTACTGTTGAAAGGCCCTGGTTGAAAGCAGTGAACTACATAAGGGATAGGTTGCCATTTGATAGATATTGGACAAATCCTTTAAGACACCAAACATGATAAAAGGATTAAACATAGGTTTTTAATCAACTCGTGAATTTATTGAATATAGCTATGATCCCTCGGCCATATACTGTATCTTGACATGAACATTTTGTGCAGATTATTATTAATAAGTTATAACAAGCTGTCCAGTGTAGGAAATCCTCAGTGTTTAGAAAAACCCATGTACTTTAACTTGACCTGAACAAGGACAAGTAGGCCCAAAATGACAGTGATGTACCTCAACTTGCAACCTATTCGATATATAGCCCTATGGGCCCGGGTCAAAAGTAGTGTACTATATAGGGAATATGGTGCCATTTAGTTAAGATGTTATTAAATGGGAGCAACACTCCCTCCTAGTGTTGTGTGGCAGGGTGTGATGACGATGTCACTCACTAGTGTGACGATAGCACACTCTGCAGTGAGCTGGGCTGCACTGAACAGCGTCCGGACAAAGCGATAGATCTGTTTCTGCTCCGGGTCGTGCTTTTCATAGTCCACAGGAATCTCAGATTTCTGTAATCAACAGAGGAGCAAAGAGACAGATAATATAGTAATGAAACATGGGAACAGCCCAATTCTCAATTGATCTGAAGACCATTTAGTGTCAAAATAATCAGAATTGGGCTGCCTAATACACAAGCATATCCATAATGTATTAAATATAACTACAAAAGTCTTACCGTAAGTGGATGAAGCTTTTCATCAAAAATATCTAATACCATTCTCCCATCGATCTCCCTGGAATGACAAAAAAAAGGCCACGCAGGTCAGTTGCTGAATGACAAGTGATGACAGTAACCAGTCACCAGACCCAAGTACGGAGGCTCGTTCACTAACACCCTGTGGCTTTGACTGTTTTGACTGAGGAGAGGGATGCTGTTTCGATCCTCTACAAAGTCAGTCAGGCTGTAGACCAATAGGGGAACACAGCCTCAGTGACCTCGCCACTCTGTTTGAAAGGCACATTGATCCATCTTGCCACAGAACACTCAGAATGGTGTCCCACATGGCGCCCTATTCCCTACGTAGTGCACTACTTTTGACAATAGCCCTATGGGCCTTGGTCAAATATAGTACACTATAAAGGGAAAAGGGCGTCATTTCAGACACATACTCACAGTACCTAAAGTACTAGACTACTAAAGACTGGAATTCTGGACTCATGCCAGGGGGGAAATGGGGGTCTGTTCGTGTTATCAAAGGCTGACTTTTATGTGTGACCTCCCCCTCACCCATTATTGATGCTGGATGTCCAAATAGAATGTAATAACCTTCAGTGACGGGGGGCTGGCTCTGCAATAGTACTAGGAGAGGCTGATTCTAATGTGACAGATCATTCTTTATTTTCTTTTTTGGGGGTGGGCGGTTGTGTGGTCCCATGGTTTTTATACTTGCGTATTATTGTTTGTGCAGATGAACATGGTACCCCCAAGGATGAACCAGACTTGTGGAGGTCTGCACATTTTTTTCTGAGGTCTTGGCTGATTTCCTTTGATTATCTCATTATGTCAAGCAAAGAGGCACTGAGTTCGAAGGTAGGCCTTGAAATACATCCACAGGTACACCTACAATTATGTCAATTAGCATATCAGAAGCTTCTAAAGCCATGACATCATTTTCTGGAATTTCCCAAGCTGTTTAAATGCACAGTCAACTTAGTGTATGTGAACTTCTGACCCACTAGAATTGTGATACAGTGAGTTATAAGTGAAATAATATGTCTGTAAACAATGTTGGAAAAATTACTTGTGTCATGCACAAAGTAGATGTCCTTATCAACTTGTCAAAACTATAGTTTAACAAAATAATTGTGGCGTCGTTGAAAAACGAGTTTTAATGACTCCAACCTAAGTGTATGTAAACTTCCGACTTATTCTCTCTTCCCAAATATATTTTCCTTCATTATTTTCCCCTAACCCTACCATCCCTCCACTAATTGGAGTAAACTAAGGGACAATAACTCTTCGACTTCTACTTTCAGCTTATACATACAATATACAGTACATTTGACAGACATAGTATATTTTACAATAGTCATCTTTTGTTTGTTTTTTGCCCCATCCTAACAGGTCATTCTTACCGGTTCTTTATGTGGTAGTATATCGCCAGGGCTACACTGTAAAGACAAATCATTACAATGAAGTTACAATTTCATTTGCAATTTAGTCTTTCACAATGATAACTGCATACAGAATTCTTACAAACACAACAGAAGTACATTTTAATGGATCCATTGGTTGACTGACTGATTGGTGATGAACCTACCACTTGATGGTGTATTTGAGGTTAGGCTGACTGATTGGTGATTAACCTACCACTTGATGGTGTATTTGAGGTTAGGCTGACTGATTGGTGATGAACCTACCACTTGATGGTGTATTTGAGGTTAGGCTGACTGACGGTGCTGTCATCTAGGAAAATGGTGGAACAGGAGCTGTACTTCCGTCTGACTGGAGCCGCATGGTGCTGCAACACACACACATCACACGCTGTTACTGTTATGTCCACACACACACACACACACACACACACACACACACACACACACACACACACACACACACACACACACACACACACACACACACACACACACACACACACACACACACACACACACACACACACACACACACACACACACACACACACGCAGGCAGGCTAGAACGCATGCATCCACACACAAAACGTACAGGCATGCGCACACTCACAGCAGGTCCTGTAAAAAGACTTGAAACAACTGCTGTAGACCAGCTAATAACCCTGCCTTGTGGTTGTATATGAGTGACATACTGTACACATACAGACAGAATGGGTTTCGCTAAAAACAGTAGCTTCTACTTTAATCCATCAGTCTACTGCACATTGAGATGGCTTATATCAGCCAATCACCAACCCTTTCACTCTATTAATCTCATCAACCTAGTACAGCATGCCATGTACAATCAGCATGATTTATATAGACAGACATACAGGTAACTGCCAAAGTAAAGGAAACACGTGAGTAAATGAGGGATACAAAGTATATTCAAAGCAGGTGCTTCCACACAGGTGTGGGCCCTTAGTTAATTAAGCAAATTAACATTCCATCATTCTTGTATAAAAATACTGGGCAGGATATTATTTTGGCTACCATGGCTATGCCCCCATAGGATGACAATTCCCCCATCTACAGGGCGCGAGTGGTCACTGAATGGTTAGGCGAGCATGAAAACGATGAAAGCCAAATGCCAAGGCGGTCTCAGTCACCAGATCTCAACCCAATTGAACAGTTATGGGAGATTCTGGAGCGCTGAGACAGCGTTTTCCACCACCATCAACAAAACACCAAATTATGGAATTTCTCGTGGAGCAATGGTGTCACATCCCTCCAATAGAGTCCAGACACTAGAATATAAACTCAAAATAAGAAACGTCCGTTTCTCAGGACCGTCTTTCAAAGATAATTCGTAAAAATCCAAATAACTTCACAGCTCTTCATTGTAAAGGGTTTAAACACCGTTTCCCATGCTTGTTCAATGAACCATTAACAATTCATGAACATGCACCTGTGGAACGGTCGTTAAGACACTAACAGCTTACAGACAGTAGGCAATTAAGGTCACAGTTATGAAAACTTAGGACACTAAAGAGGCCTTCCTACTGACTCTGAAAAACACAAAAAGAAAGATGCCCAGGGTCCCTGCTCATCTGCGTGAACGTGCCTTAGGCATGCTGCAAGTAGGCATGAGGACTGCAGATGTGGCCAGGTCAATAAATAGCCATGTCCGTACTGTGAGATGCCTATGACAGTGCTACAGGGAGACAGGACGGACAGCTGATCATCCTCGTAGTGGCAGACCACGTGTAACAACACCTGCACAGGATCGGTACATCCGAACATCACACCTGCGGGACAGGTACAGGATGGCAACAACAACTGCCAGAGTTACTCTAGGAACGCACAATCTCTCCATCAGTGCTCAGACTGTCAGCAATAGGCTGAGAGAGGCTGGACTGAGGGCTTGTAGGCCTGTTGTAAGGAAGGTCCTCACCAGACATCACCTGCAACAACGTCACCGATGGGCGTTACACTGAGGCCTGTACTCTGGAGCGAGATCGATTTGGAGGTGGAGGGTCCGTCATGGTCTGTGGCGGTGTTTCACAGCAACATCGGACTGAGCTTGTTGTCATTGCAGGCAATCTCAATGCTGTGCGTTACAGGGAAGACATCCTCCTCCCTCATGTG
This sequence comes from Oncorhynchus keta, assembly GCF_023373465.1. Taxonomy (NCBI): domain Eukaryota; kingdom Metazoa; phylum Chordata; class Actinopteri; order Salmoniformes; family Salmonidae; genus Oncorhynchus; species Oncorhynchus keta. The sequence goes on along the minus strand of NC_068448.1, from coordinate 56,604,322 downwards.
GTACCCTTCCTGCGAACTCATCCTGACATGACCCTCCAGCATGACAATGCTACCAGCCATACTGCTCGTTCTGTGTGTGATTTCCAGCACCCCAGTAAATATTCTTAACTGATATGCCTAGTTTAATAAAGGTTCAACTAAAAAAAAAAAACGCTGTTCTGGCTCGTGGTTAAGACACTTTATGCTGGTGTTTCCTTTATTTTGACATTTACCTGTACATACATACTGTACATACATACACTTTGCTTCTGTACTCAGATGACAAAAGAGACAGGAGTGGATAACAGGCACATCTAGAATAAATCTATATCTAAACACACAAATGCCAGGGATACAAAATACTTTACCTTGTTCTCCGAAATGTGTGTTAACTTGCAAAATAATAAAGTTGATTAAAATCTTCATAAACAAAATCACAGGAACAATCATGTGCTCAAAGAAATAATGCAGTCTGACATATGACAGAGGAACACTTGCTAACCAAATATTCTCTATTCAGTAGGGCATACATCGATGACCTGATTCAAATCAATGACAAAGCATAGCATATTACCATGCAAACGCCAACGATTTCATCAGCATCATCATCTATGCAAATACAGCATTCTATTCAATATGGCGTCCAATCTGAGATTGACACTCACATGATTGATGTAGATGCTCTTCCGTTTTTCTCGCACTGCAAATTGAGAGAGAGCGAGATGAAATCAGTGACAGCATGGCAACAGTCAATGATTAAGCACACAAGATTGAGCAGAGTTCATCCCCTGGAGTTGAAACACACGCTGATAGGGGTCAAGGCAGGTTGCAGTACACAGCCATTACTGACAGGGGGCAGTCAATCCCAAGGCTGTTCTGCACTATATGGATTGGCCATTTTTCAATATCAGCTTTGTGGGAACTTAATTTTTTAAAACATATCGCTCAAAGCAAATAATCGCGACAACTCAACATTTCCTTCAAAATGACACTTATGCTCATTTCTGACAAAGATGAACGGCTGTGGGGTAATACAAATGCTTTTCATTCCTCAAAGGCCTTAAATTAACATCACGTTTAGCACTCTGAACTGTGTGAAAGCAGAAAGCAAAGCAATAGAGTTAATTGCTTAATTAATCCTTTCATGCGTTTGCCCCTGAAAAAAATCCTCTGGGGATTACATCAAATCTAAATAGTTCATTCACGCTAATATTGTCATGTCTATAACTATAGCGCCACTTCGCTGTCTGGCTTTAATTCAATCATGTCATTGTATTCATGTGGTGAATACAGGGCCTTCATACTGTTTATCAGTAGTCTAATGATTCCTCATTGGGCCTTGCTGCGATTGATGGGTTGACTCCAAGTATGGAAGACGCTCTGATTGGGTGACGGAGATCCAGTGTGTGTGTGTGTGTGTGTGTGTGTGTGAGTGAGTGAAGTAGCGACATAGAAGGAGCACTGCATGGCCAAGAAGCAGGGCAGGACGAGATGCACAACGCTGAAATAGTGAAGCTCTGGCACCTTGCTACACAATCAGCTCACACACACACACACACACACACACACACACACACACACACACACACACACACACACACACACACACCTAAACCCTGTGAGGAATCATGGCTGTGCACATTCTAAAATAAAGCGTGGAAGTGAGCGTTTGCAACACAAGGCGTCACACATTTTTACATGTTCAAATATTGATCTAGCTGGGAAACTCTGATTGTGCTTCTTAAAAAGGCACAGAGGGGCTGGGTGTGCGCATGTGTGCGAGAATGTCTCATCGGTACATTCCAGTTTTAGCAGAAGTGGCTAGGTTTGTACAGATAACACGCGTCATGCAGGAGGTAAAGCTTACTTCTGAGCACAGCTTACAATATCCACAAAATATGAACACATATGCTGTATATACAGACACACACACACACACACACACAGAAATCTGCTACAAAAACATATTGCGGTGTTCCCGTCAGAAGCACACAGCTTGAGACGACAGAGCAGGGCTATACCTCAAAACACAAGCCAAACACGCACCCGTCACACCAGCCTACACCAAATCCTACTTACCTTTCTTATTGAGGACGGGAACTGAAAAAGACAAAGTTGAAGCGGTCTCTACATATATCTATTTAACTAGCAACGTAAAAAAGGGACAAGTAACAAATGCAGTTGGATTCCTGTCTTCTATCTTTCTCATATTGCATCAATGAGCCTGCATCCCAAACGGCACCCCGTTTCCTACATAGTGTACAGTTAAAGGAATAGGAACCCATTTGGGACACAGCCATCGCTAACTAGGACAGTAGACTGTTACATAACAAAGAAAGCACCTCACAAAACGGTAATTATCTACAGCGCTTAAAGCAATACTTTACTACGACATCAACCCGCGGTCGGCTACACATGAGCTGTATGCCAAATCATCCACGCTGCAAGGCATGAGATGAGAAATGAGAAATTAATTTGATTAAACCGTTATCATAGTTTGAACACGATCGGCATCTGTGACTTCAATTCATTCCTGCAGACGTTGTCTTCTCACACTGTAAAAATGGATCCGCTTAGAAAATAAGGTTTTTTACGAAAAGGCTTCATAGTGCCACAGATAATATCCATGACTCAGCGTAGTGGAGAAGTTAGTGTTCAGAGAGAGAGAGAGTGGGAGGAAGAGAGTGAGGGAGGGAGAGAGTGAGGGAGGGAGAGAGTGAGGGAGGGAGAGAGTGAGGGAGTGGGATGGAAAAGGAGGGCGAGAGAGAAATGAAAATAGATTAAAAAGAGAAAGATAGTGAGAAGGAGAGACAGAGATTGAAAAGGAGAGAGAGGTGAGAGAGAGAGAGAGATTGAAAAAATAAAAAGAGAGAGTGCAACGTACTAGAGAGAGCAGAGAGATTGAAAATGAAAGAGTGAGAGGAGAGGGACACTCACCATCTGTCTGGGATTTGCTGAGGAATATGGTGCTGGCTCTGGGATGGTCTGAAGGGTTGTACTCCATGTTCAGATCTAATGAAGGAGGAAACAAACAGCCATCAGCTCCGGAGCATACTGCTCAATGTACTGTATACAACCAGCAGAGAGGGCAAACAACGAACCCAGCCAGGTATAGACCTGGATGACAGAACAACACACATGCTGATGAGAAAGAGGCGTTGCACACAGCCATTTGTTGAACCGATGAGGATAAAAAGGTGATCATGCGTACAGAAAGACTGCCTTGAATACTGACTGTCTGGGGATACCAGTAGTGTAGGATTTGTCCCAAATGGGACCCTATTCCTTATATAATGCACTACTTTTGACCAGAGCCATATGGACCCAGATGAAAGAATAGGGTGCCAAATGGGATGCAAATACATTCTGACTGAAAGGTCCATTTCAGGGGAGCATGCAGTTAAACATAGCAACCACCAGGTGGCGGAACGCCGAGGAGCAGCGGTTTGGCCGGAGATCGAGGCAGACTGGTACGGCAATGAAAAAGTCTTATTTGATCAAATGCCTGTTTTCATGTGATGCTTTTACACACAGGGTGTTAACTTGATGACAGGTCCATCAGCATAAATTACGGAATATTGCGGAAGTTACCATGGCGCCAGGCAATAAAAATTAACATATTAGTTACACTGCAATTTTTTTTTGATGCTACCTAGATATCTCTTACCATAAGAATGCATTGATTTGATGTCTTACCAAGACAACCTATCTTAATTGTATTATTTTAACCGTCTCAGGCTTGACATCCACTACCCAGACCCCCAGTCTCTGGCTCTGGCCAGGACCCCCACCCAGGGGACCGCTGTCAGTCCTGACATCCAATACCCAGCCCTCCCATCTCTGGGCCAGGATCCCACCCAGGGGACCGCTGTCAGTCCTGACATCCACTACTCAGCCCCCCCTGTTTCTGGGCCAGGACCCCACCCAGGGGACCACTGTCAGTCCTGACATCCACTACCCAGCCCCCCCGGTCTCTGGCTCTGGGCCAGGATCCCACCCAGGGGACCGCTGTCAGTCCTGACATCCACTACCCAGCCCCCGCAGTCTCTGGCTCTGGGCCAGGCTCTGGGTCCTGACCCTGTCAGCAGCCACGGGGATCCAAGCATAACGTCATCCTGGCAGGAAAGGCCAGATAGGGGCTACACCCAGCCATACCACCAGCTGCAGCAGAGAGGAGAGCCACTGCCCAAAGAACAGCTCCTCAACAGAGGAGATAGATGAGAGAAGAGAGTGAGTGGGATAGAAGAGTGGAAGACAGGGTTCAAGCGCCCGCCTACAGACCCAAAGCCTTAGAAATATGAGTCATCGTAGGTTGAGATGCCCTGCTTTCTTTCTTCAGCCCTGGCATAATACTACTGTCTTACCAGAGCACACATACATCAGATGGCGCTCTACGCCGGTCTTGTTGTGACTTGATATGGTTGAGCTATTGCTTTACAAATTAACTGATGGATCACATTATAGTGATCTGAGGAGACCTAGTTAAGCTGGGGGGGAAAACGACTCCTATAGGAGGGTCATCTGAGTGGAGCAGCTACTATTATACTCCAACTCTTTTGAACTGCAGTCCTTTTGTGTGTAAGAGGCACTTAAAGCTCAAAGGAGATGCAGCTAGCTCCCTCCACACACTCCAGTGACCTACGTAAGGCACAGGCAGCACTCCGAGGAGGAGGAGAACTAGGTGATGAATAAAAGATGGGGTAGTTTATCAACGGTGTGGGAAGGAGCCAGAAGACGCGAGAGACGAAAACAAGGTTTATTAGTCCAATGTGTACTGTAACAAGCCTGATCTGTATTTCAGAACTCTACTCAATGAAAAGTTAGTGTTAGATACAGGCACGCAAACACAACATGGTTGTCTCAGTACCCTTTGATTTAGGGTTTTCTTTGGAGTGGCCCTTTCCCTCAGCCTGTACAGTGGTGCACGTCCACGCGCGCACATTCACACACACTGTCCACCCTTCTAACTTCCTGTGTTTCAGGAAACTGGACAGGAAGTCACATCGGGGTCTGCTACACAAAACTAATCAGCTCTATTATTTTAGAGTTATGACAAAAGGGGGAGTTGTCTTGCGCTACCAAAATGAGGTAAATCAAAGCGTTTGTTTACATGCACACTAATAATTCGATATTAAACGGATTATGACAGTAGGCCGAGTATAGCATGAGTCATGCAAACACCTTACTCTGCTTATCTTAACATGTGCGTGTACTAAAACCAGCCGAGAGCCTCCCTCTTTAGCGGCAGTGAAGTGAGTTCGAAACAACTGAAAGTATCCATCTTTGAAGACATTTTCACATAAAAACGTTTATATACAGTGCACCCGGAAAGCATTCAGACTCCTTAAATTTTCCCACATTTTGTTACATTACAGCCTTATTCTAAAAATGTATTAAATAATTTTCCCCCCTCAAATCTACACACAATAGCCCATAATGATGAAGCAAACCTTTTTTTTATTTTTTTATCACATTTATATATTCAGACCCTTTACTCGGTACTTTGCTGAAGCACCTTTGGCAGCGATTACAACCTCGATTATTCTTGGGTTTGACGCTACAAGCTTGGCGCACCTGTATTTGGGGAGTTTCTCCCATTCTTCTCTGCAGATCCTTTCAAGCTCTGTCAGGTTGGATAGGGAGCGTCGCTGCACAGCTACTTTCAGGTCTCTCCAGAAATGTTCCATTGGGTTCAAGTCCGAGCTCTGGCTGGGCCACTCAAGGACATTCAGAGACTTGTCCCGAAGCCACTCCTGTGTTGTCTTGGCTGTGTGCTTAAGATTGTTGTTCTGTTGGAAGGTTAACCTTTGCCCCAGTCTAAGATCCTGAGCACTCTGGAGCAGGTTTTCATCAAAGATCTCTCTGTACTTTGCTCCGTTCATCTTTCCCTCAACCCTGACTAGTCTCCCAGTCCCTGCCGCTGAAAAACATTCCCACAACATGATGCTGCCACCACCATGATTCACCGTAGAGATGGTGCCATATTTCCTACAGACATGACACTTGGCATTCAGGCCAAAGAGTTCAATCTTGGTTTCATCAGACCAGAGAATATTGTTTCTCATGGTCTGAGTCCTTCAGCTTCCTTTTGGCAAACTCCGTCTGGCCTCTCTACCATAAAGGCCTGATTGGTGGAGTGCTGCAGAGATCGTTGTCCTTCTGGAAGGTTCTCCCATCTCCACAGCGGAACTCTGGAGCTCTGTCAGAGTGACCATTGGGTTCTTGGCCACTTCCTTGACCAAGGGCCTTCTCCCCAGACTGCTCAGTTTGGCCGGGCGGCCAGCTCTAGGTAGAGTCTTGGGGTTTCCAAAATTCTTCCATTGAAGAACAATGGAGGCCACTGTGTTCTTGAAGACCTTCAGTGCTGCAGAAACGTTTTACTACCCTTCCCCAGATCTTTGCCTTGACGCAATCCTGTCTACAGACAATTCCTTTGACCTCAAGGCTTGGTATTTGCTCTGACATGCACTGTCAACTGTGGGACCTTATAGACAGGTGTGTGCCTTTCCAAATAATGTCCAATCAATTGAATTTACCACAATCAAGTTGTAGAAACATCTCAAGGATGATCAATGGTAACAGGATGCACAGGAGCTCAATTTCGAGTCTCATAGCAAAGGGGTTGAATACTTACGTAAATAAGATATTTCAGTTTTTAATTTATTGCAATTTATTGCAAACATTTCTAAAAACGTGTTTTTGCTTCGTCATTATGGGGTATTGTGTGTAGATTGATGAGGATTTTGTTTTATTTAATCCATTTTAGAATAAGGCAGTAATGTAACAAAATGTGGAAAAAGTCAAGGGGTCTGAATACTTTCCGAATGCACTGTACGTCTGAACTCGGAATCAAATAGGCTTCCCAAAAATAACATGGTCGCAGTGGTAGAACTCTTATTTTTATTGAGATTTTCTGCATTTATCAAAGTCCCATCAAGTAGCTTGATTTCAGATGTGGCCATGTAAACAGGATTATTAGGGAAATCGTTCTTCTTTCAAAGCATGTGAAGGTCTTAATCAAACTATCATATTAATCTGACTATCCACAATAATTGTATTTTGTTTGCAAATAATCATAGTCAGTGCGACTGCATTGTACACGCACACACCCTGTATTCCCATAATCCTACCATCAGTCCTGCTTCTGTGCAGCTCAACTTCCATCCACTTCCGCTGACAACAAATGTTTGTTCAAATGAATCAAGCATCCAACAAACACATTGGATTTACGGGCCATTTCTCAGTGAGCCAAGGGTCTTATTGGGCACCGGTGTTGACAGAATACATTGGATTTACGGGCCATTTCTCAGTGAGCCAAGGGTCTTATTGGGTACCGGTGTTGACAGAATACATTGGATTTACGGGCCATTTCTCAGTGAGCCAAGGGTCTTATTGGGCACCGGTGTTGACAGAATGACAACATCAAAACGCCACTTAATACACTCCCACAGCGATCGCAGGGTGCTTGGCCAAGCTGATACATCAATGAGGTACATCAGTGTCCCCTGCTGCTGCTCCTTGTCTGAGCCCTCATACATTGCGCCCAACAGCTGCAGACTTACATGGACAGTGGCCACAGCTCCTGTTCGCTGTCCCTCCATCCCTTCACCATCACCGAGGGCAGTGTGGGTCGGCAGGCTGCCAGGCAGGATGGTCCTGTCACTGTAGCACATTGGACCAGCTAGGCCCAGGGCTGGCAGTCCGTCATTACAAGTCACCAGACAGACCGCACAAAGAGCAGAGAACCCAATGATTCATCAAGAACTTACTACGGAGACACCAGCCAGGAGAGACCAGATGGCTGCGCCAACTCCATGGCATCTCTGACTGACTGTGTGTCAGAGATCCTGTTATTCACAAATTATAGGATCTCGGTTGTTATCTTGGTAGAGAGCGTAGTCTTCTTTCATGTAACACTTGGTCCTTGACTAACCCTATACTCATGCCCCCTTTCCTTAGTTAGCAAATGAAACTAGTCTTTATAGTCTGCAATCTGGAAGGAGACAAGGAGAGGAGACGAGAAGAGCAGTACACACATCTAGCTAGATGTAATGTGATCTTGCTTTTGTATGTATGCTACTGCACATGTAGTATATGCTACTGTGTATGGCGTGTTATAGAGTAAACCTTGATGTGACGTGTATGCTTTTATTGATTCCATGGAACCCAGGACTCCCTGGAACACAGTGGTAATTGTTACCGAGTGGACTATCCTGGCTAAATAAAGAAAATTCAATTACACAAATGTGATCCAGGATTAGCATGACGCCACCTTTCAGTGTGGAGAGACGGGCACAAAGACAAGGACATAGAGTCACAAGGTTGACTCCACTCAACCCGATAATTCAAACCGATCCTTTCAAGCATGTTTTCCTCATAGCTGCAGGACGTGCCTGACAAGATGTACCAGAGCATTACAGACGACCAGGGTCACAAATGGCATATGTCCTGTTCAAAAGAAGTGCACTTTTCCTCACTGGACTGGAGAACTGGTTGATAAAAGAAGTTCTATTTCTCCTGACCCTGGTAGTGGTAGCAGCATTGGAAAACGAGTAAGGGACTTGTGTGATAGAGTCAGAGAGCCTGGCGATAAACTGGTATTTCTGAAGATAATTCACCCCGAAGCGGTAAAGCATGAGGCTAGAACCTAACCTGACACAGCTGGCTAAATGGCCTGGGAAAATAGTCAGGACTGTGTTATCCCCACTGGCTTTTCAAACCCAAACGTGATTCCTCACTTATGAATGACCCTACAACAGCAGTAACAGGTTTACTGTGACGGGCAATAACAGTGTGTGTGATGGTAGTGTACAACCAGTTCAGTGAGACCCAGTAGCTCAGCAGTCAGGGGTAATCCTGGTTTATATACAGCCAGGTCACCCATGACACAAGTCGGTATTCGACGTCCATCTGTGTCCGAGGACGTCGGGAGATGACACGGAAACCGGCCACTAGGGGTTACAGTGAGAGCAGAAAGCATCTGACTCCCAAGGTTGGAAGTTCAAATACAGCAATAGGAAGTTGTTTTTCCATTTTTGTTTTAAGCCTATCCCAAACCTGAACCATTCTGAGTTAATGCCTAAACTCAACCTTAAACACTTAGAAATGTGTACAGTGTGTATCACTGTGCTGAAATGTATCACAAGAAACTGCTGCTGAGTAGAACACACACAGTCATCCTTCCGAGAAGAGAGGAAAGGCATACAAACAAATAAAAGGACATTTAGTCAAGTGATTTAGACAAAAGGAGATGCACGTCTCCGGATTCTCTTCTCCATGACTTCAGCAGTCTGCTGTGACTGTCTCAAATCTCTGGTTGCATCTCTTATACTGATGGCTGAGTGTGTGTGGACCCCTGTGATGGTGATTCAATCTCCAGGACTCGACATTAATGCTTGTCTTGGGACAAGAAAACAGGCCACCCTGTTCACGAAAATGGATCACTCCTACAGACAGTGAGTCACATGGCTTGCTATATAAAGCAGGCAGACAGGCATCGAGGCATTCAGTTACTGTTTGATTAAATTTTAGAATGTGCAAAACGAGTGACCAAAGCGACTTAGAGCGTGGTATGATCGTCGGTGCCAGGCACGCCGGATCCAGTATCTCAGAAACGGCTTCCCTCCGGGGCTTTTATGAACGACAGTGTCTAGTGTTTCCCCAGAATGACGCGACAAACCAAAATCATCCAATCATTGTTGATGAGAGCGGTCGAAAGAGAACGGCTGGCCACAAACAGACAAATAACAGAGCAGTACAACAGTGGTGTACAGAACCGCACCTCGGTGCTCACAACTCATTGATCCTTGTCACGGATGGGCTATTATAACACCGGGTTCCACAGCTATCAGATAAAAACAAGAAGGAGCGGCCCCAGTGGAAATGCGACCAACACTGGACAATTGAGGAGTGGAAAAACATTGCGTGGTCTGATGAATCCCAGTTCCCGTTGCGGCATGCTGATGGCAGAGTCAGGATCTGGCGTAAGCGGCATGAGTCCATGGACCCATCCGGCCTGGTGTCAACGGTACAGGCTGGTGGTCTGCCGCCATCCAATATGCACCAACTGCTTGATGCCATTGCATCAGCATGGACCAACATCCATGTGGAACGTTTCCGGCTTTATTCCACAAATTAACAAGGCACACCTGTTAATTGAAATGCATTCCAGGTTACTACCTCATGACGCTGGTTTAAAAACACTGAACACAGTGAAACTCCACTCATAAAGAAACATGACCCTCAGTGTTCTTGGCCAGAGAGACAAAGATAACTATGCTTAGTTTTTTTTCATTCATCTGGCTTTATCTTCTCTTTCGTGTGGCTTTAAATGTCAAGAGTGATTAAACTGGGTATTAATGTAGGTTTAAACATTTACTCTGTGATATTTGAACATAATGAACCCTGATCTTGATGAAAGTCAACACTGACACATTGAGATTCATTAAGTCTCAGTTTCAGAACAATTAACACCCTCAAGAAGAAATTAATATTTCAGTACCAAGATTGCTATCTTTGTGTGTGTGTGTGTGTGTGTGTGTGTGTGTGTGTGTGTGTGTGTGTGTGTGTGTGTGTGTGTGTGTACCAAACCAACAAGGTCATAAGTCAGTGTTATAACAGAGAGATGCTAAGTGTCCCCTGTATGAATGTGCAGTGAGGAGGAAAAGCAGTGTTGTCAAATAAAGGCCTGATAAATGGAGTCAATAAGAGCTTAACAGCCTGGGAGGTGACACGGCTAACTGACCTCACACACCACCCTGTTCCTTTACCATCTGCCTCCTGATTCTGGGAGTGTGGGTCACTTCTTTCTCCGGTTATCTCTCTCCGTTCTCCATCATTATCCCAGCATTCACTTCAACCAGGCAATGTTTATGCCTACTTCTCTAGGCAGACTGGGGAGAGATAAATGGGACTTCATCCCACACGGCGCAGAGCACCCAGAACGGCTAACAATGCCAACGACGCTAAATGATCAGTCCGGCTAAAGCGACATCAACAGCCCCGCTGCATCGTCACCACGTTCCATCATGGAAACATACTGTAAGACACATCTGCTTGCCAGACTAATGGAATGTGTGAGTAAATGCATACAATACAACTAGAAGTAGGAGAGTAAATAGTAGTATCAGTCGATTCATTTGATATCTTTCTGAGAACCTAGCATTGACTGAATATCAAATCCCCTCAGTGTTGTTGCTTGTTAATCTAATTCCCCAGTCAGTCACGATCACCATTTAGTGAAAACCAAGCCTAAATAATACAGTACATGACCAGCACAAACTTATGAAAGTGACCGGACACTTTCTGTAAAAACTATTTATTCCACAAACTTCTATCTGCAGTCACAAAATTCAAATGAATGGGAGTCATTTTTACAAAGTCCCAAATGAGATCCCAGAGGAATATGAGGGAGATATAGAGAAAATGATATACAGAATATTAGTTCTTTATTTATATCATTATTTTCACATTTCTAAATAAAAATACAACGTCTCATTGTGTGTTCAACCAAAAAGTCCTTGGTATGGGGACAGAGTATCCCTGGGTGGGTCTACTCTTCTCCAGGGGTGGTTTCTCATTAAGTTGGAGCCAAGTGGATGGAGCCCCAGCAGGGGGGGTCAGGGAGAGGAAGGGAGACTGCTGACCTTCGCTGCAGCACCACACACAAACACTGCCAGACCTGAAGGTCAATACTCAGCGGGTCTCGTCAACAATGGACCACTAAATCCTTATACAGGAAGCCAGCAGCCCACCCGCCAAACCCGGGGCAGTGTTTACACATGCACCCTGGCCTGGACTCTAGCCCTGATAGTGGCTACTATGGCGGGCCGTATTAACAGTGGTCACAGCCAATACAGAGACCAGACACGGGCATTGACTGTAAAGGTTTCAATATTTTAATGGATTAACATACCCATTAAGCCCAGGTACCCATTAAGCCCAGGTACCCATCACGCCCAGGTACCCATCACGCCCAGGTACCCATCACGCCCAGGTACCCATCACGCCCAGGTACCCATTACGCCCAGGTACCCATTACGCCCAGGTACCCATTACGCCCAGGTGCCCATTACGCCCAGGTACCCATTACGCCCAGGTACCCATTACGCCCAGGTGCCCATTAAGCCACATTCTATCTTGGATTCAACGAGAAAATATATTTTCCCCCTGCTGTTTAATGTTTCAACCAATTAATCTGAGTGTGATATCAGTTTTTATTCTAAGCCAATGAGATGTTTTACAATTAAGTTACTGACAGTTCTGTAAGTTTCCACTAGTGGTCAATTTCAAAGCTGCAAAAACAACTTGTGTTATACACATTTTCCAGATATTTTTAGTACCTTCTCATATAAAGTGATCATACTTTATGTACATTTTAGAGATTAACGTGCTGATATATGCACATAATAACATAATCACCATTTCCTACCAATTGAAAAGATGGGTTTTTCATGCTAGCAGTCGTGCCTGCATGTCAGTCACACAGCAGCATCATATCTTGGTGAAATACAACAAGATAATAGATTTCAGGTATTCACAGCTTACATTTTTAAAATATATTTAGTCTTATTTCACTATTAAATTAACCTTACATTGTTATACATACGGTGCCTTCCGAAAGTGCACACCAGTATCTCTACTTGCACATCATCATCTGCTCATTTATCACTCCATTGTTAATCTGCTAAATTGTAATTCTTCGCTACTATGGCCTATTTATTGCCCTCCTCCTCATGCCTTTTGCACACACTGTATATAGACGTTCTGTTCTTTCTACTGTCATTGGGGCGGCAGGGTAGCCTAGTGGTTAGAGTGTTGGACTAGTAACCGAAAGGTTGCAAGTTCTAATCCCCGAGCTGACAAGGTACAAATGTCGTTCTGCCCCTGAACAGGCAGTTAACCCACTGTTCCTAAGCTGTCATTGATAAGAATAAAGAAATAAGAATTTTTTCTTAACTGACTTGCCTAGTCAAATAAAGGTAAAAATAAATAAATTGACTCTATTGTGTCATTGGCTTGTTTATTGTTTATTCCACGTTACTCCTCTGTGTTTGTGTCAAACTGCTTTGCTTTATCTTGGCCAGGTCGCAGTTGTAAATTAGAACTTGTTCTCAACTAGCCTACCTGGTTAAATAAATAAATAAAAAAATATTTTTTAAAGTATTCACACCCCTCGACTTTTTCCACATTTTGTTGTGTTAAACCTGAATAAACATTTGATTAAAGTTATATTTTTTTGTCACTGGCTTACACACAATACCCCATAATGTCAAAGTGGAATTGTGTTTCGTTTTTTTTCAAATTCATTCTAAATGAAAAGCTGAAACGTCATGAGCCAATAAGAGTGAATGAAATACGCCTGTACAGAATACAAATATTCAAAAACATTCTGTTTGCAACAAGGCGCTAAAATAATACTGCAAAGAAATGTAGAATAGCAATGAACTTTTTGTCCTGAATGCAGTGTTATGTCTGAGTACCACTCTCCATATTTTCTTAGCATGGTGGTGGTTGCATCATGTTATGGGTATGTTTGTAATGGTTAATGAACTGGGGAGTTTTTCAGAATGCAAAATAGATGGAATGGAGAAGAGGAAAACTCCTAAAGGAAAACCTGGTTCAGTCAGCTTTCCACCAGACAATCACCTAAAACACAAGGCCAAATCGACACTTGAGTTGCTTCCCAAGAAGACCGTAAATGTTCCTGAGTGGCCGAGTTACAGTTTTGACTTAAATCTGTTTGAAAATCTATGGCAAGACCTGAAAATGGTGGTCTAGCAATGATCAGTAATCAATTTGACAGAGCTTGAAGAATTTTTAAAACATCAAATGCACCAATGTTGCACAATCCAGGTGTGGAAAGCTCTTAAGAGACTTAACCAGAAATACTCACAGCTGCCAGAGGTGATTCTAACATGTATTGACTCCATTGGAGGCTGCTTGAGGAAGAACGGGTCATAATAATGGCTAGAACGAGCCCGTCCTCCACAATTAAGGTGAGACCAACTTCCTGTGACTGACTCAGGGGATTGAATACTTATCTAAATCAAGATATATTAGTGTTATAATTTTCAGAAATGTTCTTCCACTTTGACATTAGTATTTTCTGTAGATCGTTGACAAAAACTACAATTAAATACAAAGTGGGATCAAAATGTAACACAACAAAATGTGGAAACGGTCAAGGGGTTTAAATTCTTTCTGAAGGCACTGTTATTGTTTGATTTATTTAGACTTTATTTAACTAGGCATTTAACTAGGCATTTAACTAGGCAAGTCAGTTAAGAACACATTCTTATCTACAGTGATGGACTACTCCGGCCAAATCCGGACGACGCTGGGCCAATTGTGCGCCGCCCTATGGCACTCCCAATCACGGCCTGGATACAGCCTGGATTCGAAGCAGGTACTATAGTTACGCCTTAAGCACTGAGATGCATTGCCTCAGAACGCTGCGCCACTCGGAAGCACACTGCGCCACTGTAGATGCCATTAATGTACATTTCACATTAATCTCAGGTGAGCTGAAAGGGTACAGTAACACAAAAAGAACTCTAGACAGAATGGAAATGGAAAAAATTTAAATTGTTCAACATGATCAATACTAACTCTGCATAATATTATAGTATATATGTATACCCCAAATCATTGGATTCCACATATTTTATGAGCTGACTTTGCTATTCTGTTTCACCATAAATCACAGTTGTTCCAATTAAGCCCAGTATGCTCCTATTAATCCTGGTTTGCATTGAAACACATGGGGATAGTGTATTAACATCCCTAACATGATAGTGAGCATAAATGTTTTTTGTTCAGATTTAAGTGTAATAAAAAAATAAATAAAAAAAACACAAAACTTACAGTTATGCATCTAGCCATGGTTCCGTTACCAAGATTAGGAACAATTAGAAAACAATAAAAACCTCTGTAACTCTCTCCAAGACGTTTGGCATAAACAAGTAGTGGTTGATGCAGAGAGAGAAGAATAAGACGAGGGTTGAGGGATATCAGGGACAGAAGACCTATAAAGTGGTGGATAAAAATGCTAACAAAATGAGGGACAAGAAGATGACTATTGGGCGACTACTCATGCACTTTTGGGTGGGGGCGTTGTCATATTGTTATCCTTCATTCGTTCCAGGTGATAGGGTGTTTTGGTCCACCACCTGTACCTTTGTAATACAACAGTAGGGAGGGAGATTTGAAACAGTCTTCAGACAGGCTTTAGGAAGTCAAGATGAACTAATTAACAATAATGGCAGTACCACAAATGTAAATCAGTGTTCAGATAATTTATTGAAAGTTGTGCGTGTAGATTAGTATAATTGTACACAATAAATGTCAGTTTGTATGTCTTATAATCAACAAATGTTGTAAGTATAGTCATACAACCTCACATAAGAGATACATTTGTATTTGTATACAATTAGGGTAGTATGTGTTAGAAATGTCTAAACTTAGATTTTGCTGCTTAATAGGTATACTTACCCAACATGCAATATGAATGACCTTTGGTGATGTTTTCACTCTAAATGAATGATATAGGTTAGTGTCATCCTAGTATGAGGAAAAAGTGCTATTCATGTATTACTTTAGCCACAAAACAATTTCAAGTTGCGAGTCAGAGCTGATGAGCAGTTCTTGCCATTTAATGACATCATTAGAGCCAACGTCCTTAGCCTATTGAAGGGACGCTTCCAATGGTCTGTTCTAAAAGCCATCTGTGAGCTGACACATTGTGCCACACTCACTTGTCCCGCACTTCCTGTGAGCGTGGACAGATGGGAAGGCATTTCCTGTCTAGAGGACGAGCCATATCCTCTCCTCGACCTGGGAAGACGCTACAGTAGTAGAGGCAACTGATAAGACAATGTCACCTTACAATGCTTAATAAGGCATTCAAAAACATTCTTAAGGGAAACTAGTAACTAACATACTTTATATAACCACAACCTGCATAATACTAGAAGAGCCCTTGCCATTTATCTATCAAAACCACATCTTTAACAAAAGAAACAGATTTATCTTGGAGGTAAAGAGCCTGGTATGTTTTTACCCAGCTTTCCAGCTTTACAGTCACCAACTTAAAAAAACAAATGTATCAAATAGTTTCCTCGGTGTGTGGTTCTGACATGAATCACTGGTATCCCATTGTGCTACAAATACCAGGCAGTCTGGTAGAGCAGCAGAAAGACGAGGGAGATGAGAGGCCGGTGAAGATAAATGAACACAACAGATAGAGGTCAGTGGGTATACAGCAGGGGATACGATACAACAGATTATCATCCAGTGAGACAGAACAAGTAGAGAAGTTACCAAGTCACACAAAAACACACAAGACCAAACCCCATTATCGAAAAATCGGAATTACTCAATGAACGCGCATTCAAAATCCGCGCCTAAGTTTCCCTGGATTCTTCCTCCTTGTGGTATATATATATCTTGTCATACATACCAATGTGGTTAGTTAGCGTTGTAGAGCCTGGTATTTTAGTGCTGAGGACGGATCGTTTCGAGGAGATGGATGGCTGCAATTAGCCGGGAGTTGAAGCAGTGCAGCCAGTGGAGACAGTGAGGTATCATGCTCCGCCAGGTTCCGGCCAACCCCAGCTTCAATGGAAGATGAGTAGCTCGGGCCCCACTAGGTACCGCTCATATAAAGTTTAGTCCCGGGAAACCATGAGCGGGGAATCTGGTTAACAGTATTGGAACAGGGACAATGAGAAGACCAGCTAACACAGGCACGCACACGCACACACACACAAAATGAGTGGAACATGTCAAAACTAAATGCATGCGAGACACATCACTTCCACATTTCGAACAATGTTTGAACCATCGTTTCCACAGCTCTCGAGTCGAGTCGTTCCCTCTAACAGATTTAAATTCCTTGTGGGCCAAGGTTCAAGTCAACATATTTCCACCGTTAATAATGAGTCATCGTCGAGGCAACGGTAGATCTGCTGAGACGAGCAGATCATAGGACAGGTGGGGATGTGAGTGGGTGAGAGGATGAAGGGGGTCATAAAGATCTGGCACCCTGCCTGCCTGCCTTTGAAGCTCAGAGGACTGGGATTCATGGACGGGGAGCAGGGGAGAGGGGGTGGTTGGTTCGCCCCCAAGCTCCACAACAAGCCCAGCTGAGACCCACAGGCACTCCGCTCCCTGTAACTAAGCAACGGAGGCTTGAAAAGACTGGGTCTGCAGAGGCTGTCCTCATCAAAGAGGGAGGCCGAGAGACAAGCAGGCAGACAGAAACAGAGAGACAGACCGACACAGACTGTCCCAAAGCTCAGCCATTTAACAAGACCTCTCTGGGTAGCCTAAACACTCTACATCTCACCATTATGCTGCCACAGGATTAACGGCTCTGAACAATGAACAGACAATGTTGACTATCACGGGAGCCCCATTCACATACACCATATTCAATTTGCTGCAGAATTGACACAATTGGAAGCTCCACTGGTTGGAGTACATTAGATAGCTTATTAGACAGACAGGTCTAATCTGTCAAAGCTCACAGTGGAGGAGAGAAAACCTATCCTACCCGTGACACAGTATCATCTTGGGGTAGAGCTTGCATCACAGAGCCCCCAAAGGGCAAGTTTTGCCACAGCTGCACAGGCAGGGGACGCGGAAGCCTCTGTTTGAGGTCCCGGCGCACGCAACCACATACACAAACACAGGCAGGCAGGGCACTAGGATGCATCTGTGCTGTGTGAAGTCAACAAGGGTCTTGCAACGCTGACACATGTAAGAGAGCTGGCCAATTATCTGCCTGACTCCAGAAGGAAAACAGCCTGGGAGGAATGTGTGGGTTGGACCACAGAGCCAGCTAGCAGTGTTGAAATGAACACTGAAAAAAGGTTCAACACAGGCTGGAGCTCAGACAAAATTAAGGGAGGGATAAGTTATATTGTTTGGCATGGTAACCGATGGTAACATCACAACAAACTATTCACCGAGTGATTTTTATCTCTCAAAAACCATGACAAACATTGGGCAGCAGCAGCATTGTTGGCCCCGTCTTTGCCCATCTGCAGTGTGGACTGTGCTACTGCCTGTCAGTGAGGGTTGGTTGGTTGCTCTGGCCAATCTACTGCAGCCTTGGTGCCGGGAGGCAATCCCCACTGCGGGTAATTATTTACACACCTGCTCTGATAGCTCCAGCTCATATATACGACTGATTTACTGCATGGTCAATTAGCTTTCTAGATTAGCCTAGCTAAGCCCTACTTCACCACAAGGGGCCAGTGTCTTAGAAGTGACTGCGGATGCACTCCTCTTTCACTGCCGCCAGTCCACTCAGCCATCCAGAAATCAGAAACAGATGAAGTAGCCTAGCGCCATTTTCTTTTCTTGACATATCATTTCTTTCCCATGTGGAAAACTATGACATCTACGTAAAACTTTTCATCATATATGGTATTATATCTTAGCCTGGTCTCTTTAGACGGCATAGGAAGCATGTGGACATATGCACTAGGCTATCTATGTCTGCTTTAACCAAAACACATTTTATTTGTCACATGAGCTGAATACAACAGGTGTATTTTTTTTATATAACATTTATTTAACTAGGCAAGTCAGTTAAGAACAAATCGATACTTACAATGACGGCCTATACCGACCAACAATTTCTAAATAAACTAGAGGAAAAATAGTAACACAATAAAATTATAATAACAAAGCTATATACACCGAGTCAATGTGCAAGGGTACGGGTTAGTTGAGGTAATGAAGGTAACGTGTACACGTAGGGGGTGAGGTAATGAAGGTAACGTGTACACGTAGGGGGTGAGGTAATGAAGGTAACGTGTACATGTAGGGGTAAAGTCATTGAAACTAAACAAACTAAACATTTTTTTTAACAAAAAAAAATTCCCATTGTTCACCCTCTTCTCATTTAGTTTCAATGACTTTACCCCTACCTACATGTACACGGTACTTCAATTAACTGATATATATATATATATACACAGTGGGCAAAAAAGTATTTAGTCAGCCACCAATTGTGCAAGTTCTCCCACTTAAAAAGATGAGAGAAGCCTGTCATTTTCATCATAAGTACACTTCAACTATGACAGACAAAATGAGAGAAAAAAATCCAGAAAATCACATTGTAGGATTTTTTATGAATTTATTTGCAAATTATGGTGGAAAATAAGTATTTGGTCAATAACAAAAGTTTCTCATGACTGGAAGTGCGTCCATAGATACAGAACAAAAAAAATAAATAAAAAAATAAAAAACTGGTCGCGTCTCTGGCAACTGAACCGATAGAACGAGCGACCAGCCGGCTTGGATAGCAACCCTAGATTTGTGTCGGGACTATATCTTGAAGACAGATGAAATAGTATTAAGAAATGAATAAAAATAATGTTTTTTATGAAAATATGTCAATCATTATTTGAATATGTTGGTAACCTGTTGTATAAAAGTGATAATGCCCTCGAAGCCGGCTTTTGAAGGATATATCGGCACGGTTTGCCGGACCTCGACTTTGTGCCAATATATCCTCCAAATACCAGCTTCTAGGGTATTATCACTTAAATTATATTAGTCCAGTTTCAAAATAATTGCAATAAAAATTTTAAAGCAACAAAATAAATATATACAAAACAAGAAATGATGCAAACAACTGTTTGTATCTCATGGAAGAAAAGAAAGAAAAATATGGTTTTAAAGCTGATCTTGTTTAAAAATAAAAAAGTAAAGTGACTATGGATTGATTTAGAAAAACTACAGATATTCATTGAGGAAGACATTTTTCCTCCACATTTCCCTATGAGGAATACAGCATTCAGACTAATGTAACTTCGTTCAAATCTTCAGACCGGCAGTGTGTAGGGTTAATCGGTGAAATGACTCATTAAAAGTACTGTCTGGTTCTCATTTGGCATAATAAAGAGGACTTTTATAACCTGCACTTCAGAGATAACGGATACTATTCGGTAAATAAAAAATGGGAGAATTATAATATTTTCAACCAGGAGCAGATAAATTGGGGCTAGAAAGAGAAAACAAAGCCGAATGTCTGTGGGAAATAACATAGTTTTAAGACAAAGGAAGATGGAGAGAGCGAGAGACCTGGCCAGGAGCTTTTTCATGTGGCCCCCTTCTAGTCGTGGCCACATGAAAAGGCTGCTGGGAGATATTTATGCACAGCTCCAGAACACTGCCACTGCTCCGACTCCTA
This sequence comes from Oncorhynchus keta, assembly GCF_023373465.1. Lineage (NCBI taxonomy): Eukaryota > Metazoa > Chordata > Actinopteri > Salmoniformes > Salmonidae > Oncorhynchus > Oncorhynchus keta. Next base: position 56,584,137 of record NC_068448.1, on the reverse strand, counting down.
CACCCCCAAACAATGGCTGCCGAGACGCACTGACAAAGCGTTTGATGCCGCTGACGGCTATTCATCCAATACTGCATTACGGCAGCTCACTTGAGTAAACAGTAACACCATAGAAGAAGAGTGGAGGACTTTACATGTGCCATCAGGGGTGGAATGCAGAGACAGTAACTCGATAAAAAATGCAGAGTATTCCGTTTGTTTAGTCTAGCCCGAAGCACTCACTATCTTGACCAAAAAGAGACTAGACATATCATCCATTACATTTCCCACCGAGGAGTAGAAAAAGCACTTATCTGAGCGTACAGCTTTACCACGTGAAAATGTACTTACTTTCATACACAAGTACTACATCTAATTGCTGTTGAGCCAAATATCCAAACACTCACATATGGATGTTATATGCATTACAATCAGTTTCCTTGCCAAAAAAAGAAACTATACCCGATATTTAACATTTTTGCGGCCTTTTAAGCATTCTGGTACAGTTAAATAGTTAATAGTTAAAACATACACGGACGCAGCGGTCTAAGGCACTGCATCTCAGTGCAAGAGGTGTCACTACGGTCACTGGTTCAAATCCAGGCTGTATCACATCCGGCCATGATTGGGTGTCCCATAGGGCGGCACATAAATTGATGGGGTAGGCCGTCATTGTAAAGAAGAATGTGTTCTTAACTGACTTGCCTAGTTAAAGGTTACACACACAAAAGTGATGGCTTTTACGTATGTCCCCATTACCAGTAAACATAATCAAAACCTTATTTCTTTCACTTACTTGCTGTGCTGGTTTGTTGTTCATTTGTTCAGTCATTTCATTCTCAACCAGGATTACTATGGAACGCCATTTGGGTCTTTGTGTGTCAAAAAACATACTATTTCAAACTATTTGACGTGTCAAATAAACTTGTTGACCAATCAGGACCTGAATATGACTGCCCATCACATAATGTTACATGTTCATACATTTTTAAAGTATTTATTACACATTGATTACACTATCACTTGTATTTCATATGTCACAATGATTCATCGATATCTATGCTATGATGCTGGTAAAGTTGTCTCGCGTTCCTACAGTGCTGGTCATAAAAAAAGCTAGCTAGCTCATGGATGCAAACAATGCACTTAGCTAGCTAGTTAACTATATAGCTAGATGTCATCTAAAATTACCCTAATTTATAAGACAGTTCATATTTGATTAATGGTCCAGACCCATCTATGTGAAGCTAGACACAGTAAGGATTATCCACCACAGTGGACTTTGCGGTTAGCCGTCAAAATAAAAATATGGCATACTTCTACTATTTGTATTCATTTGCATCACTGTCAATGACACTTTTATTTTGAAGACAAACCGCAAATTCCACTGTTATACCTAAACCTTATTGTGTCTAGCTTCACAACACATAACCCGGTCCGGTCGAGCCTGACTAGCCAGATGAAGCTAGCTGGCTGCTTATAGTGTTAGCTTAGGGAAACAGGGTTAAGTAGCTGGCTAGCAATTTATTTTCATGAACTGAGGTTAAATTTCAATAGGTGAACAACAAGTGGCAATCTAGCTAATACTTACTTACAAGGATTCCTAAATCATTGCTAAGAATAATGAAAATGACTGCAGTTTCTACTGATCATTGTTTTCAGCCTGGTTGTATTGGTGCTAGCTAGGTACCAAGCTAAAGCTAGCTACCCCGTAAGTTGCGGTCGTACAAATTATGCTTTATTACCAACGCGGTATTGTAAACACATTGTGCGTGGCCGGTGTTTACAGACTTTTTGTACAGCTTTGTCAGTGCTACTGTATCTTTTGTGACACGCAAAGACCCAAACGGTGTTCCATAGTATGTATGTCGTGAAGCTAATAGCAGTGATGCTATTACTGTGTAACTCTGGTAGGGCAACATCTGAAAAATAGTGCACTTGGTAGTGTGTACCGGTGCTCAACCAGTAAGTGAAAGCCAACATCACCCACTACAGAGAACGGTTGATTGTCACGGTGCTATGAATCCCATTATCTTGGCTTTAATGGATTTCGCATTTGAGCTTTCTCGCTGAAATTTTGATACTCTTTCAAATGACTGCTCGACTTGATGACTGCTCGATTCAGACAGCAGACATTGTGTGGGCTAGGTTAGGAATGCTGTGTTGCACATATAGCTCTACATTTTACATGGTGTCATTACGTCATCTACAGTGCCTTGCGAAAGTATTCGGCCCCCTTGAACTTTGCGACCTTTTGCCACATTTCAGGCTTCAAACAAAGATATAAAACTGTATTTTTTTGTGAAGAATCAACAACAAGTGGGACACAATCATGAAGTGGAATGACATTTATTGGATATTTCAAACTTTAACAAATCAAAAACTGAAAAATTGGGCGTGCAAAATTATTCAGCCCCTTTACTTTCAGTGCAGCAAACTCTCTCCAGAAGTTCAGTGAGGATCTCTGAATGATCCAATGTTGACCTAAATGACGAATGATGATAAATACAATCCACCTGTGTGTAATCAAGTCTACGTATAAATGCACCTGCACTGTGATAGTCTCAGAGGTCCGATAAAAGCGCAGAGAACATCATGAAGAACAAGGAACACACCAGGCAGGTCCGAGATACTGTTGTGAAGAAGTTTAAAGCCGGATTTGGATACAAAAAGATTTCCCAAGCTTTAAACATCCCAAGGAGCACTGTGCAAGCGATAATATTGAAATGGAAGGAGTATCTGACCGTCCCTCTAAACTTTCAGCTCATACAAGGAGAAGACTGATCAGAGATGCAGCCAAGAGGCCCATGATCACTCTGGATGAACTGCAGAGATCTACAGCTGAGGTGGGAGACTCTGTCCATAGGACAACAAAAAAAGTATATTGCACAAATCTGGCCTTTATGGAAGAGTGGCAAGAAGAAAGCCATTTCTTAAAGATATCCATAAAAAGTGTTGTTTAAAGTTTGCCACAAGCCACCTGGGAGACACACCAAACATGTGGAAGAAGGTGCTCTGGTCAGATGAAACCAAAATTGAACTTTTTGGCAACAATGCAAAACGTTATGTTTGTCGTAAAAGCAACACAGCTCATCACCCTGAACACAACATCCCCACTGTCAAACATGGTGGTGGCAGCATCATGGTTTGGACCTGCTTTTCTTCAGCAGGGACAGGGAAGATGGTTAAAATTGATGGGAAGATGGATGGAGCCAAATACAGGACCATTCAGGAAGAATGATGGAGTCTGCAAAAGACCTGAGACTGGGACGGAGATTTGTCTTCCAACAAGACAATGATCCAAAACATAAAGCAAAATCTACAATGGTATGGTTCAAAAATAAACATATCCAAGTGTTAGAATGGCCAAGTCAAAGTCCAGACCTGAATTTAATCGAGAATCTGTGGAAAGAACTGAAAACTGCTGTTCACAAATGCTCTCCATCCAACCTCACTGAGCTCGAGCTGTTTTGCAAGGAGGAATGGGAAAAAATGTCAGTCTCTCGATGTGCAAAACTGATAGAGACATACCCCAAGCGACTTACAGCTGTAATCGCAGCAAAAGGTGGCGCTACAAAGTATTAACTTAAGGGGGCTGAATCATTTTGCACGCCCAATTTTTCAGTTTTTGATTTGTTAAAAAAGTTTGAAATATCCAATAAATGTCGTTCCACTTCATGATTGTGTCCCACTTGTTGTTGATTCTTCACAAAAAAATACAGTTTTATATATTTATGTTTGAAGCCTGAAATGTGGCAAAACGTCACAAAGTTCAAGGGGGCCAAATACTTTCGCAAGGCACTGTACCTACGTTATATAGGTATGCACGTCATCTACCTACGTTACATAGGTATGCACATCAGCTTTGACATCGGTTTTGCACATCGGCGTAAAACTTGACATCGGCCGATACCGATGTTGGCATTTTTACCTAATATCGTCCGATTCCGATATGTTCACCGATATATCGTGCATCCCTAATTACAATGTCTAGTGACTACCAGACAACCTCTGCTTAATAATACACTAAACGTGGAAATGCCTAACATATCACAGCTCTCTTGAATGAGAAGTTTGGATGTTTGTTTTTTTAAATCACCATATGGACCACAGGAAGAGCATCATGGGCCAAGTCATGGTGCCTGTTCCTGTCTTAGCCGAGGAGCAGCATCAACTACAGTCTACCTCGGGGGGGGGGGCATTTACAGGGGAAACAAGGGGGACCCTCTAACGTGGGATACGTTGAGGGCAGACTTCAAACAGGTCTGTAAATGCCTGAGAGTGGTCGGGGGTCGGACTTCCGCTGTTTAAAGGCTCCTTAACCTTTTACAGAATCCTTTGCCCTCTTTGAAAACTTAGACACATCCTGTGTAAAGCTTTCTAATTTGACCCTGCACCTTCATTAGGTCATTTTCTGTTCACATTTCAGAGATCATTTATTTACGACTGGGATGGATGGACATTTTCAGATGATCCAGATGTTTTTCATTGGTAGATTCATTGCAGCACGGTTGAAGTGTTTCTGTACTTGTGCTGAACAGTCAGCAGCAGCAATCATAAAATGCACTTGTCAGGCTGAATTTACAGCATTAATATAGCATACTAACAAATAATCTGGGCCATAGGGACTCATGAATCTGCCATAGCATCAGGTACTAGGAATTGAGACCCCAAAGTGCACCCAGGGACATTTCAAGAAGCGATGGTAAAACAAGGAAATCAAATGGAGCCTTATACAGGCAGTGCAAATCTTTCCATGGCAGTTGCAAGATTCAGACCCTATGCTTCAGACAGCATATGTGAGTATTAGGAAGTTCGCCTTCACTAACAGATTGACACGTATAGGATTAAAGAATTATATTTACCCTATTAAAATTGGTAAATTACACATCCTTGATCCATGACCAGTCACCCCTACGATGGTACGCTAAAATCACATTTTGAAAGACACTTCAGTAGACAGCATTTTACGATCATCACCAGCACCAGTGGCTTTATAGCAGGGATCATCAACTATATTTGGCCACGGGCTAATTTTTTCTTGAGCGGCTTGGTCAGGGGGCCGAAACATAATTACATATAATATGCAGACAGCGAAATCGACCATAAGAAGCCCAAACAGATACAATATTTGACTGAAACAATCATTTCAAACCTTGCCTCCATTCGTATACCATCACATCTCTCTCTATTCAGCGTGGGAATACTTTGGAACAAATTTCCTAAATTAAAATCACTTGGAGCCGATTTGCTGGTGTTTTTAATAGTCTTATGTCCTGATTTATAGACTAAGGCAGAGTGGTCCTTTCATTTCAACAGCAGAACTGTGTTTTTTATTTTTATTTCAGAGAAAATGTGAATTCCCACCATCAACTAAAGATATCTCATTTTTACAGAAACTAATATGTCGACTGATTTCTTCTGAGAGGTGAATAGGGGATTAACTGATTGTAGCCTCAGCATCAACAGAGATCCCACACTGGCCTTCTACACTGAATGGAGGGCAGCTAGATGAGGTTGTTACAGGCAACTGCATACTCATTACCGCTTCACGAATCAGTCAATTTGTCTTGAAATGGAGTCCTTTCTCTAGGAATAAACGTGCGATGCTATTCCTTGGTGAAATTGCAGGCAATATGAGACCAAAATCATTCTGAGAGATCAACGTGACACATGATGTTTCTGCTGTGACTACCCATTAAAATCTTTCCTCCCCATTCACCATTTCCCAAGAGATACTTCTTAGGTGCTTAATATATTCATGGAACAGTCACTGCCTAAGCATTTTCCTTTTGTAAGCGGATGTCTTCTAGCCTACATGGAAAACGTTGATAAGGCATGCTATTTCAGGTAACCTTGCTCCAACTGTAAATTACAGCCAAGACAGAAGCATTACAGTAGGATGTGTTCAACGTCTACCAAAAGTTCTGTGCCGTGTCCAAGCCCATTAATTGCATCACTGGATGGACACAAATCATCTCATCTAAGAATAGCAACTGCTCTCTACCTCTCACTTCATCATCATCCCTGCTGCATTCATCTCACTCCCTCTCCTTACCTGAACCAGACAGGACTCAAATCAAACCTTCCTCGCATCAACAGCCACCCTCCCCCTTCCCCTGAAGAGAGACACACACAGGAGGACACACAGGAGGAAATGACCCTATGACAAGGATAATTGAGCTGACTGCTTACTATGCCGGGCTCACCGAGACGGGCACCGTGCCAGGCGATGGGGGAGGAAGATCCCCCGAGCCAAGCTGAGCCAAACCAGGCCGAGAGATGACAGAAGTAGCCAAACCAGACTGGCACCTGAGACAGTGACTGTGTCCCAAATGGCACCCTATCCCCTACATAGTGCACCGCGTGTCAAAATTAGTACACACAATATGGAATAGGATGCCATTTGGGACACAACACAACCACTCTCAGGAGGAAGGGATGTCCTGGCTGTCATAGCCTGAGACCCCTAGGGAGAGATGGAGTCTGGGACAGGAAGGACACTACAGCACACTGGTAGAGTCAGACCCATGGCACGATGCAATTCATCATATCAGGGCTGGAGAGAATCAAGAAATACACTGTCAACAAACAAGAGTTCCATCCAATGAAACAGGATTATGTCATCACTAGGTTAAATGTGTTTTTTCCAACGGCAGTCTCAATACTGAGGTTGCCTGACTGGCATCATTCATCAATTCGCAGATATTAATCACTAGAGAGACTCAAGTGTGTCACTGTAACCAGTTTAATAGGGACTGCCTGAGGACACTGCTCATTTACCGATGTCACGGTTAAACAAAATACATACTAGATGACACCCTTCTAATCTTTCACATTGGTCCCATCCCTTCAAAAGAAGTAGCCTCATTCTCAGTTTCATGGAGAACATTCTCTACCAGCAGTCTTACAGGGGACTAGTCTGCATACCAGTCTGTTTATCTAACATTCCACACCTTGCCACTCCTGTCATTTTCCAGGGGCCTTTCGGCAATCTCAACGTTCAATATGCAGCTTGATTTTTAAGTCGGAGTTGCTCGTTGGTTGTAGGAACTAACATTCATATTTTCCATGATGGGGGGGAAAAAAGTTATATTTGCATAACCTTTGTGATTAGAGGATAGCTAGGAGGGTTATCGAATCCGGATCAAATCCTCCGATCTCCTTGAGGCCATCAATAGTAGAATGTTCATATTTGAAGATTGAAGAAAGGCCAGTCTCTTTGGCAAATGACAGGAGTGCCAAGGAGGGGGAAATATTAGCTGAAAAGATTGGTACACGGGCTAAGAGTGGACTGCTTCAACAATACAAGGTCAGTTAGAAATAGCCAATGATTGGCTCTCTCAGTTTGCGCTTAGCGAAACATCCCCTTCATTTTTCTCTTCCTCATTTCTGCCAGTCCCATGGGTCTCTTTTTCTCATCTGTTCCATGACCAGCCGGGGAATTATTGATGCACCTCTATGTCACACTGTCCAAAAGGCACCTGTATTCCCTATACAGTGCACTTCTTTTGACCACGGGCCAAAAGTAGTGCACTGTGTCGGGAATGGTGTGCAATTTGGGATACAGCCCAAGCCTGTAGATGAGATCAGGATGAAATGTGTCTTGTTCACACACACACACACACACACACACACACACACACACACACACACACACAGGTCACGACTCATCACTGTACCTCGAGCGCAGAGTCTTTATGCTCCACCACTGACTGCAGCAGAGACATTAAGGTCTAGTCGTAGTTTCAATGTCACGTGGATTTATCGCTTCAAATAAACGACATCACCTCCACGTCCAGTAGCTATATAAATACACTCAAAATGTTGTCTTGAAGATGTGTGCATGTGCATTTGCGGGACACAACAAACAAAAATAAGAAACCAAGCCATGCATCACAGTTCTGCTCCCTAAATTCTGTTTTCACCTCCATGTGGCACTAACTCAATTGCGTTCCGACCGCTCCCTCTACACACACACGTGCTGTTTGCGGCCTACAGACGAGCAAACAGCCATGCAATCTCCATAGACAAACATTGGCAGTATAATGACCTTACTGAAGAGCTCAGAGACTTTCAACGTGGCATCGTCATAGGATGCCACCTTTCCAACAAGTGAGTTCATAAAATGTCTCCCCTGCTAGAGCTGCCCCGCTCAACTGTAAGTGCTGTTGTTGTGAAGTGGAAACTTCTAGGAGCAACAATGGCTCAGCCACGAAGTGGTAGGCCACACAAGCTCACAGAGTGGGGGCCGCCGAGGGCTGAAGCATGTAAAAATCGTCTGTCTTTGGTTGAAACACTCACTACAGAGTTCCAAACTACCACTGGAAGCAACGTCAGCACAATAACTGTTCGTCGGGAGCTTCATTAAAATGGTTTTCCATGGCCGAGCAGCCGCACACAAGCGTAAGATCATCATGCACAATGCCAAGCGCCGCCTGGAGTGGTGTAAAGCTCGCCGCAATTGGACTCTGGAGCAGCGGAAATGCGTTCTCTGGAGTGATGAGAGAGAATGCATCCTATGGACTAATCTGGGTTTGGCGGATGCCAGGAGAATACTACCTGCCCCAATGCATAGTGCCAACTGTAAAGTTTGGTGTAGGAGGAATAATGGTCTGTGGCTGTTTTTCATGGTTCGGGTTAGGCCCCTTAGTTCCAGTGAAGGGAAATCTTAACTCTACAGAATACAATGACATTCTAGACAATTCTGTGATTCCAACGTTTTGGGAACAAATCGAACTCACAAATGCTGATGCTCCAGATACTAGTTTAAAGAAGGCCAGTTTTATTGTTTCTTTAAATCAGAACAGTTTTCAGCTGTGCCAACATAATTGCAAAAGGGTTTTCTAATGATCAATTAGCCTTTTAAAATGATAAACTTGGATAAACTTAGCTAACACAACGTGTCATTGGAACACAGGAGTGATGGTTGCTGATAAGGGGCCTTTGTAATGCCTATGAAAATATTCCATTACCAATCAACTTAGCACTTTCAATCAACATATCAACAATAGCAATGTCCCAAATCACATGATAACATTCCCCTTGTCTTCTGTTAACAGTTTATAAATTATACAGTACAACACACACACACACACACACACACACACACATTGAGAGAGAAGCTCATTTAGCTTATGTAATGCGTCACCTGACCTAGGAATGTAATTAGGAGACAGCTGGAGGGCTGAATGGCTGGTCCAAATGAGCACAGTAAACACTGGTCCAAAACAAACAGCACACGTCAAACAACAGCCTCTAACACAGCAGAGGCTACTAGTTACTACTGACTCCTGGCCTGGAGCTGACCTGTCCGCCGCAGCTTCACTGTACATTTTTAGTTTCACTCACACCAATGTAGTCTTCTTTTTCTTCATCATCATACAGTATCATACAGAAATTTGCATCCTGTAGCACTAATTCCAAAAAGTTTTGTGACACTGTAAAGTCCATGGAGAAAAAGAGAACCTACTCCCAGCTGCCCACTGCACTGAGCCTAGGAAACACTGTCACCACCGATAAATCCACGATAATCGAGACTTTCAATAAGCTTTTCTCTACGACTGGCCATTCTTTCCACCTGGGAACCCCAGCCCGACCAATAGCTCTGCACCCCCCGCAGCAACTGGCCCAAGCCCCGGCCTGCTTCGCCTTCAGCCAAATCCAGACAGCTGATGTTCTGATAGAACTGCAAAAACTGGATCTCTACAAATCAGCTGGACTAGACAATCTGGACCCTCTCGTCCTAAAATTATCCGCCGCCATTGTTGCAACCCTTATTACTAGTCTGTTCAACCTGTTCAACCATCTGAGATTCCTAAAGATTGGAAAGCGGCAACAGTCATCCCCCTCTTCAAAGGGGGAGACACTCCAGACCCAAACTGTTACAGACCTATAACCATCCTGCCCTGCCTTTCTAAAGTCTTCAAAAGCCAAGTAAACAAACAGATCACCGACCATTTCGAATCCCACCGTACCTTCTCTGCTATGCAATCCGGTTTCCGAGCTGGTCACGGGTACACCTCAGCCCCGCTCAAGGTCCTAAACGATATCATAACAGCCATCGATAAAACACAGTACTGTGCAGCCGTCTTCATCAACCTGGCTAAGGCTTTCGACTCTGTCAATCACCGTATTCTTATTGGCAGACTCTAATAACGGCCTCGCCTGTTTCACTAACTACTTCTCAGATAGAGTTCAGTGTGTCAAATCGGAGGACCTGTTGTCCGGACCTCAGGCAGTCTATGGGGGTGCTACAGGGTTCAATTCTCGGGCCAACTCTTTTCTCTGCATATATCAATGATGTCGCTCTTGCTGCGGGTGATTCTTTGATCCATCTCTACGCAGACGACACCATTCTGTATACATCTGGCCCTTCTTTGGACACTGTGCAAACACACCTCCAAACGAGCTTCAATGCCATACAACACTCCTCCGTGGCCTCCAACTGCTCTTAAATGCTAGTAAAACTAAATGCATGCTATTTAACTGACTTGCATCACTACTCTGGACGGTTCTGACTTAGAATATGTGGACAACTAGAAATACTTACTGTAGGTGTCTGGCTAGACTCATTAAGCATCTCCAATCCAAAATGAAATCTAGAATTGGCTTCCTATTTCGCAATAAAGCCTCCTTCACTCATGCTGCCAAACACACCCTTGTAAAACTGACTATCCTACCGATCCTTGACTTCGGTGATGTAATTTACAAAATAGCCTCCAACACTCTACTCAACAAACTGGATGCAGTCTATCACAGTGCCATCTGTTTTGTCACCAAAGCCCTATATACACTATTCACCACTGCGACCTGTATGCTCTCTTTGGCTGGTCCTTGCTACATATTCGTCGCCAAGCCCACTGGCTCCAGGTCATCTAAGTATTTGCTAGTATTTGCTTGCAAAAATCACTGAAGTTGGAGACTTATATCTCCCTCACTAACTTTAAGCATCAGCTGTCAGAGCAGCTTACTGATCGCTGCAGCTGTACACAGCCCAACTGTAAATAGCCCATCTGTAAATAGCCCATCCAAACCAACTACCTATCTCATCCCCACATTTGTTCTTCGGCTCTTTTGCACACCAGTATTTCTACTTGCACATCCTCATCTATCACACCAGTGTTAATTGCTAAATTGTAATTACTTCGCCACTATGGTCTATTTATTACCTTACCTCCTTATTTAATTTGCACACAATGTATACAGATTTTTCTACTGTGTTATTGACTGTAAGTTTGTTTATCTCATGTGTAACTCTGTGTTGCTGTTTTTGTCACACTGCTTTGCTTCATCTTGGCCAGGTCACAGTTGTAAATGAGAACTTGTTCTCAACTGGCCTACCTGGTTAAATAATGGTGAAAAAAAAAATATATATATACATGTTACATATGTGTAAATACGAGTGATTCTCCAAAAATATGTTGAGGATATTATAAAGTATTGCATTACTACAAATTCAGAGCTAAGGTATTGGGGAAAGTCAAAATACATGATCCAGAAATTGGACAGGGTAGAAAGGAGAGGAGGTTGGCAGCTGGAAGTTTAATCCTAGCCGACCTAGTAAGACTGTGGCTGGCTGCTTTATGCTGGAGCTTTCCTGGAGGCTGAGGGTGAGGGAGAAGAGCCTGCGGCTTTCCTGAGCCCTAACATGGCAGGGACCCCGGCCACATAGTGTGATAGTGATCTGGGATACCCACTAGATGAGATAGTCATCATCTTTAGAATAACATCACTGTAGTACTTTGCTGGCCATTGTTGCTATGATGTTGTTAGGATTAGGTTTGGTAAGCAGTTCTGTTTGTATGCTTCTTATAATGTATAGCATTGGCTGCTGTACTATCTACTGGGCTGCCAATCTGTAGCATGGGCTTGAAGAACTACCATGAGTAAGAATGAAAGTTAGAACCTGTAATAATAATAATAATAATAATGAATTCAAACTCTTTTTATTTTATTTAACTAGGCAAGTCAGTTAAGAACACATTCTTATTTACAGTGGTCTAATTGCCTTGTTCAGAGCGACAGAGGTTTACCTTGTCAGCTCAGGGATTCGATCTAGCAACCTTTCGGTTACTGGCCCAACACTAACTACTAAGCTACCTACCGCCCAGCTCTAACCACTTACCTGATTTTTACCAGCACGTCACCTGTGCAACTAGAGGCGACAAAACTCTAGACTGAATACCAGGACGCGTACTGAGAGCATGTGCTGACCAGCTGGCAAGTGTCTTTACTTACATTTTTTACATTCATTTTATTTATTTAACCTTTCTTTAACTAGGCAAGTCAGTTAATAACCATTTCGTATTTACAATGACAGCCTACTAAAAGGTGAAAGGCCTCCTGTGGGACAACAATAAATTAAATGTTTTACACATTTTCAGGATGGAAAAACGCTTTCAGTGTTAACTTAAATGACTAACCCGAGATATTTTTTATTTATTTATTTAAATTTTACCTTTATTTAACAAGGCAAGTCAGTTGAGAACACATTTTTATCTTTAATGACGGCCTAGGAACAGTGGGTTAACTGCCTGTTCAGGGGCAGAACGACAGATTTGTACCTTGTCAGCTCGGGGGTTTGAACTTGCAAGCTTCCGGTTACAAGTCCACCGCTCTAACCACTAGGTTACCCTGACAGTCAGGGAGAATTGAGAATTTCAGTTTTGGTATTGTTATTATGTTTGAGAAAATAACACAGCATTATCCATGGCCAAATGCATAGAATTGCTGTAAATTAATTTCAAACTGAAAAAAATGTTCTCTGCTCCATGGCAGAATGTAGAATCGCAGAATATTTGCTTAAAACAGCAACATTTTCGTTAGCTGCATGGCAAAATGTTTAGAATATCAGGAAATTAGGTTTAAAATGTCACAAATATCTATCAGCTCCATGGATTATTTTTGGAATGCCATAAAATTTGCTTAAAAAAATACTACACAGCCAAGACGGGTGCCTCTAAAATGTTCTCTAAAATTCAGCCATGGCGATGGGCCGACCTCTCCCATTGTCAGGCCTCCTCCAACGCTCACCACCTAAGCCCCTTTAATTCCAGAAAAAACCCTGACCTCCCTCTGCATCTGGATCCTTGACTTCTGATGGGCCGCCTGAGGGTAGGCAATAACACATCCACCAGCTGATAATCAACATGGGGGCCCCTCAAGGGTGTGTGCTTAGTCCCCTCCTGTACTCTGTTCACCCACGACTGTGTGGCCGTGCAAGACTCCAACACCATCATGAAGTTTGCTGGCAACACGACGGTGGTAGGACTGATCATGACAACAATGCCTATAGAAAGGAGGTCAGAGACTTGGCAGTGTGGTGCTAGGACAACAACTTCTCCCTCAACATCAGCAAGACAAAGGAGCTGATCGGGGACTACAAGACATGGAGGGGGAAGCACGCCCCCATCCACATCTATGGGGCTGTAATGGAGCGGGTCGAGAGATTCAAGTTCCTCGGTATCCACATCATTAGGAATTAAAGGGATACTTCAGGATTTTGGCAATGAAGACCTTTATCTACTTCCCCAGAGTCAGAGGATTTCGTGGATACCATTTCTAACGTCTATCTGCATTAGGGTTACAAAGGGCCGGAAACTTTCCGGGAAATGTCCATGGGAAGATAAGCCCGGGAGTTTTGGGAATTTTTAATATAAATTCTTCAAAAAAGTTTGTTTATAATAGAGTGAACCTTTTCTGTGGGATACACATAAGGCAATTCTAGGTCTTGAGGCATATTTTGGTTAAACTATCCCCAATTCAATGGAATTGCAACCCTCTGCATGCACAGTGCATTCACCATCACATGTGCAGTGCACTCTTCCATCACATGTGCAGCTGATTCTCAAGATCTTGCACACTAATGAGATGCTTTTGAGCCCACACTACTATACTGTATAAGCCATGGACTACATGCTTACTGGTAAGTTTTGATTACAATACTGAGAGGGGTGAATATATTTTATACGACATACATTATTTTTTTGTTAACTAGTAAATAGTATCCTACAGCAAAGTGTGTTTAAATAATTTCTAACTTGTTAACAATTTCTGCTAGTTAGTTTTTGCTACCATGTGGGTTTTAGCTTACTTGAGCCTGCTAACTGAGGAGTGTTAATTCACCTGTTTCCATACATGTTTCATTTTAAAACATGTATCTTACAAAGGAGTTGTTTAATCTAACTGCTTAACTATCTACAGTGGACTAGCCAGTTTCCAGACCTGAACCCAATAGAACATCTTTGGAGGGAGATGAAAGTCCGTATTGCCCAGCGACAGCCCCGAAACCTGAAGGATCTTGAGAAGGTCTGTATGGAGGAGTGGACCATAATCCCTGCTGCAGTGTGTGCAAACCTGGTCAAGGACTACAGGAAAAGTATGATCTCTGTAATTGCAAACAAAGGTTTCTGTACCAAATATTAAGTTCTGCTTTTGTGATGTATCAAATACTTATGTCATGCAATAAAATGCTAATTAATTACTTAAAAATCATACAATGTGATTTTCTGGATTTTTGTTTTAGATTCCATCTCTCACAGTTGAAGTGTACCTATGACAAATTACAGACCTCTACATGCTTTGTAAGTAGGAAAACCTGCAAAATCGGCAGTGTATCAAATACTTGTTCTCCCCACTGTATCTGCACATGGAATTGTATAACTAATTTTTCTCTAATCTTTACTCTAATCACATGTGAAGAATACAAGTGCAAGTTCCATCAGCGCTCACAACAAGAAACATCTGACAAAAGGCCCTCTACTTCTATTTGAGGTGAAAATTATGAATAAGACAATTTATCGATAGCAACAGCTCGTGGTCCTCCTGGAACCATAAGTTTTTTTTTACTCAATGGAGGAACGTAGTTAGAGAAATGCTGATGAATGTCTTGCTTAAGCTGTGTATGCAACTGGTTCACCTCTGATGCTCACACGCACACAATGTGTATTGGAAGAGATTTCTGAATGTTCTTCGCCCAGCAAACACCCCTCCAACTAGACATGCTTGATCTACTCATTTGCTGGATACAGAGTTCAACAGAGTTCAAGTGAAGGTCAAGCAAATCATAGAGAAAAGACCAGTGCAATCATCTCTAATGGGTGTTCGAATGTTCGTGGGCAAGGAATAATTAACTACATCATCTCCACCCCTCAACCAGTATTCTACAAGAGCACAGACACAAGGGACAAGACACACCGGTCTCTACATTGCAGATGAGCTGCAGGCAGTCACCAATGACCTTGGACCACAGAATGCATTTGCACTGGTGACAGACAATGCTACGAACATGAAGGCTGCTTGGTCTAAAGTGGAGGAGTCCTACCCTCACATCACACCCATTGGCTGTGCTACTCATGCATTGAATCTGCTCCTCAAGGACATGATGGCACTGAAAACAATGGATACACACTGCAAGAGAGCCAAGGAAATTGTTAGGTATGTGAAGGGTCATCAAGTTATAGCAGCAATCTACCTCACCAAGCAAGTGAGAAGAATAAGAGCACTACATTGAAGCTGCCAAGCAACACCCGTTGGGGTGGTGTTGTCATCTTGTTGGACAGTCTCCTGGAGGGGAAGGAGGCTCTCCAAGAAATGGCCATATCACAGTCTGCAAATATGGACAGGCCCATCAGGAGGATCCTCCTGGATTATGTATTTTGGGAGAGAGGGGTGAGCAGCCTGAAACTCCTGAAACCTATAGCAGTAGCCATTGCACAGATTGAGGGAGACAATGCTGTCTGATATTAAGGCTCTGCTTGCAGATGTAAGAAAATAAATCCGTACTGCCCTGACCACTTCACTGTTGCTCCAAGCAGAGGAAACTGCAGTTCTGAAATACATCAAAAAGCGTGAAGACTTCTGCCTGAAACCCATACACACTGCAGCGTACATGTTGGACCCCAAGTATGCTGGCAAGAGCATCCTGTCTGGTGCAGAGATCAACAAGGCCTATGGTGTCATCACTACCGTGTCTGGGATGGTGATGCAATATGGCAGTCGTCCCAACATATCTCATCAGCCACCTGGTGGAATGGACTTTGTGGATCTGAGGCTCTTTCCCCTGTTGCCTCCATCATCCTCCAAATCCCACCAACACCAGCCGCCTCAGAGCGCAACTGGTCCTTGTTTGGGAACACACACACCAAAGCACGCAACAGGCTGACCAATACAAGGGTTGAAAAATGTGTGTCCATCTGGGCAAATTTTTGGCTTTTTCAGCCTGACAACGAGCCATCGTCAACAGGGTTGGAAAGTGACAGTGAAGATGAGGCCTCAGAGTCTGATGTTCAAGAGGTGGACATTGAGGAGGTCCAGGGAGAAGACATGGAAGCCTGAGAGGAAGAAAACCAAAGCTGTAGATGCGATGGATCATTTGGGATCATTCAATATTCACTTTTGTTGTTCAGTGAAATCATCCCATGTGAAGAGTCAACTCATTTAATTAAAGTTCAATTCATTACTAAATTGTTTTTAAAATTTATATTGGAAGGATTTAATCATTTGCAATGTCTACTTATGATAAGGTAAAAGGTTTGTCTCCATATGACACGATAAATATATCAAATGCAAAAACATCTACATTTAAATTGCAAACTACCTGCCCTCCAGGACACCTACACCACCCGATGTCACAGGAAGGCCAAAAATATCATCAAGGACAATAACCACCCGAGCCACTGCCTGTTCACCCCACTATCATCCTGCTAGATAAAGGGCCTCATTGCCAAAATCCCAAAGTATCCCTTTTAACTCTGCATTGTTGGGAAAAAGACCCGTAAGTAAGCATTTCACTGTTAGTCTACACCTGTTGTTTACAAAGCATGTGACTAATTATTTATTTGACATCACTGAATTCATGTGCCCGAAGCCTGTAACTCCAGATACGGAGTTAAAACACTGGGTAGGTAACAGGGTTAGGAGTTGAGGCTGTAGTGTGTGTTTTTTACCCAACATCTGTGTTACGTGAATACCGGTTGGTTTCTCTGATTGTGAGTCACAGGTTGCATCTCAAAATGCTACCCTATTCCCTATGTAGTGCACTACCTTTGACCAGAGTGCTGTGGGCCCTGGTTGGGCACTAAATAGGGAATAGGATGCCATGTGGGCCGCAGAAAGAGGACTCAGTAACAATGCTGGTGTTAATGACTGGTGACTCATCTCATTAGTCATTTCCTATGCAGCTTCCCAGGGGCTTACTGACGGTACAAACTGTCTGGAGACGCCACCCTACTCATCACAATGGTCTCTCAAATCAAATCAAAGTTTATTTGTCACGTGCGCCGAATACAACAGGTGTAGTAGACCTTACAGTGAAATGCTTACTTACAGGCTCTAACCAATAGTGTGAAAAAAATGTGTGTGTGTGTGTGTGTGTGTGTGTGTGTATAGGTAAGTAAAGAAATAAAACAACTGTAAAAAGACGTTTAAAAATAAGAGTAGCAAGGCTTTATACAGCCACCTGTTAGTCAGGCTTATTGAGGTAGTATGTACATGTAGGTATGGTTAAAGTGATTATGCATATATGATGAACAGAGAGTAGCAGTAGTGTAAAAGAGGGGTTGGCGGGTGGAGGGACAAAATGCAGATAGCCCGGTTAGCCAATGTGCGGGAGCACTCTCTCACACGTACCTCTAACACATGGATGATACTATTACTTATAGGTCATTATTCATCATCACTTGTCTGCATTCTCAAACTGTCCTAGTAGTTAGCCTAGAATCCAAACGGACTATCGCTCCTTTTCACTAGGGCTTCACAATGAAACAGAGCAACATTCAGTTTGGATTCCAGGCTACCTGTATACCTGTTCACTGCAATCATCCTACATTCTCCTGGTAAACTGAATCTACTAGAGCCTGACTGATATATAGGTTCACCGATGTTAACAGGCGATATTAGCCTTTTACCTCTATATCGATACCTGCTGATGACTCCACAATAACTGATATTGAATAAATAGGATGAGAAAAGGGAACCTCATGCTGATCTGAACACTTCTGGCCATTCTCATGATGTGTCATTATTGTCACAATGTATTAAATCAACATTTAAAGCATAGTTATTGGACAGTTGCTCTTTTGGATGGCAATTGATGAGAATTCAGAATGGAAAAAATGACTAGTTTTCATTTCCCTGTAGTAAAACAGTATATCGGGCCCATATATCAGTATAGGTAATTTCCCCCCCCCAAAAAATGTAACTCAAAAAACACATCGGTCGGGCTCTAAAATCTACATCTCATCATTATAGACTAACACGGAACCCAAACCAGCTGTGTGCTTGCGCCATCATGCATAAATGTATTTTGTCCCCCCACACCAAACGTGATCACGACACGCAGGTTAAAATATCAAAACAAACTCTGCACCAGTTACATTAATTTGAGGACAGGTCAAAAAGCATTAAACATTAATGGCAATTTAGCTAGCGAGCTTGCACTCGCTAGCTAATTTGTCCTATTTAGCTAGCTTGCTGTTCAATATAAACATTGAGTTGTTATTTTCCCTGAAATGCACAAGGTCCTCTGCTCCGACAATTAATCCACATATAAAACGGTCAACTAAATCATTTCTAGTCATCTCTCCTCCTTCTAGGCTTTTTCTTCTTTTGACTTTATATTGCGATTGGCAACTTTCATAAATTAGGTGCATTACTGCCACTGACCTCGTTCGTCTTTCAGTCACCCATGTGGGTATAACATTTACATTACATTTACATTTAAGTCATTTAGCAGACGCTCTTATCCAGAGCGACTTACAAATTGGTGCATTCACCTTATGACATCCACCAATGAGGAGATGGCACGTGGGTACCTGCTTCTATAAATCTGGAAGGGAGCTCTGCTTGCTTAAAAACATTTAACAGCTGTAGAGCACACTCGCTGCATTAAACTCACACCAGATTAGGGCTGTAGCCTGGCCAGCTCCAAACACACACAGGCTGGTGCGGGATAAACACAACAGTGATGCGCGGGCTGACTCACAACCCTCAGCCCCCGCGGTTATAGCCGCAGGGCGGGCGGGTTTAAAGTCAAGACATACTGTGTGGATGAAGGGCGGGTGGCGGGTTGAATAAAGAGAAAACAATAGCCTACCTTAAAGTTGCACTATGGAGAAATCGCTCAGCCATTTCCTGGTTTCTAAAATTTAATAGTTTGCTTAATTTCAGTTTTTGATACAGAATAAGCTACTATAGTGTAGAGAATCATTGTACCGTCTAAACCACTGTGAAATATATTTTCCATAAGCACAAATATGGTTGATTCAGCTGTTTGAAGCTGGTGTACAAAACCGAAAGTAAAAGACTCAAACTTAACGGGAAGCATAGAAATAGCAAACATAGAGCAGCTACCGCTTTAGTCTTGCTTTCAAGTAGAATGATAGATGTATAACTCACATTTCCATGTGAATTTGGTCAGGTCGCCCAAAAAGTGACATATAGCCACTTTAAAAGAAATCCATAAACATATAATTATTGTGAAATAAATGTATATATATAATTTAATAAAAATATATATAAATATATAAATATATATAATTTAAAAAAATATATATATATAGCCTAAAATAATGAATAGCCTAAAATAATGAAATAAAAACCTAAATGTAGCATATATATATATATATATATATATATATATAGCCTAAAATAATGAAATAAAAACCTAAATGTAGCATATATATATAGCCTAAAATAATGAAATAAAAACCTAAATGTAGCATATATATATATATATGCTACATTTAGGTTTTTATTTCATTATTTTAGGCTATCTGGCATTAGTGCATAAGTCTAAGCTTTGGGGCCTAATTATACACGCACTAAATAGCCTACACACCAACCACCAAATGCTTTTGGGAACGGGCAGAAAAAGTGAACTCCGATCCACTGAGGGAAAATGGACAATGTCAGAGTTTAATTCATGAAGAGAAAAGCTGCAAAAAGGAGAGTTGAAAATAAAGAGGAGGGCCATAAAAGGAGTGTTTTAAAAATATTTGGTGAAGTGGTAAAAGAGGATGATTGTGAGGCGACTGTCAAAAGAAGGAGACTTCAAATCAGGGGTGCAACTTTCACAAAAAATGTGTCCCCCCGTTTTATCCTTGGAATGTGATACAAAATGAGGTAACGGTATGCTTTAGGACCAAGTGGACGGCTCCGAGCGTCGTGTAGGCTGTTTGGAGTGTTTAGCCGAATGGATAAAATAAAATATACACTGCTCAAAAAAAATAAAGGGAACACTTAAACAACACAATGCAACTCCAAGTCAATCACACTTCTGTGAAATCAAACTGTCCACTTAGGAAGCAACACTGATTGACAATACATTTCACATGCTGTTGTGCAAATGGAATAGACAACAGGTGGAAATTATAGGCAATTAGCAAGACATCCCCAATAAAGGAGTGGTTCTGCAGGTGGTGACCACAGGCCACTTCTCAGTTCCTATGCTTCCTGGCTGATATTTTGTTCACTTTTGAATGCTGGCGGTGCTTTCACTCTAGTGGTAGCATGAGACGGAGTCTACAACCCACACAAGTGGCTCAGGTAGTGCAGCTCATCCAGGATGGCACATCAATGCTGTGGCAAGAAGGTTTGCTGTGTCTGTCAGCGTAGTGTCCAGAGCATGGAGGTGCTACCAAGAGACAGGCCAGTACATCAGGAGACGTGGAGGAGGCCTTCCGAGGGCAACAACCCAGCAGCAGGACCGCTACCTCCACCTTTGTGCAAGGAGAAGCAGGAGGAGCACTGCCAGAGCCCTGCAAAATGACCTCCAGCAGGCCACAAATGTGCATGTGTCTGCTCAAACGGTCAGAAACAAACTCCATGAGGGTGGTATGAGGGCCCGACGTCCACAGGTGGGGGTTGTGCTTACAGCCCAACACCGTGCGGGACGTTTGGCATTTGCCAAAGAAGACCAAGATTGGCAAATTCGCCACTGGCGCCCTGAGCTCTTCACAGATTAAAGCAGGTTCACACTGAGCACATGTGACAGATGTGACAGTCTGGAGATGCCGTGGAGAACATTCTGCTGCCTGCAACATCCTCCAGCATGACCGGTTTGGCGGTGGGTCAGTCATGGTGTGGCATTTATTTGGGGGGCCACACAGCCCTCCATGTGCTCGCCAGAGGTAGCCTGACTGCCATTAGGTACCGAGATGAGATCCTCAGACCCCTTGTGAGACCATATGCTGGTGCGGTTGGCCCTGGGTTCCTCCTAATGCTAGACAATGCTAGACCTCATGTGGCTGGAGTGTGTCAGCACGCCCGTTCCCCAGACCTGAATCCAATTGAGCACATCTGGGACATCATGTCTCGCTCCATCAACCAGTGCCACGTTGCACCACAGACTGTCCAGGAGTTGGCGGATGCTTTACTCCAGGTCTGGGAGGAGATCCCTCAGGAGACCATCCGCCACCTCATCAGGAGCATGCCCAGGCGTTGTAGGGAGGTCATACAGGCACGTGGAGGCCACACACACTACTGAGCCTTATTTTGACTTGTTTTAAGGACATTACATCAAAGTTGGATCAGCCTGTAGTGTAGTTTTCCACTTTAATTTTGAGTGTGACTCCAAATCCAGACCTCCATGGGTTGATACATTTGATTTCCATTGATAATTTGTGTGTGATTTTGTTGTCAGCACATTCAACTATGTAAAGAAAAAAATATTAAATAAGAATATTTCATTCATTCAGATCTAGGATGAGTTATTTTAATGTTCCCTTTATTTTTTTGAGCAGTGTATATAGAACCAGTCAAAAGTTTGGACACACTTACTCATTAAAGGGTTTTTCTTTATTTTATAAAACAATTTTCTACATTGTAGAATAATAGTGAAGACACCAACACTATGAAATAACACATATGGAATTAATGTAATAACCAAAAAATAGTGTTAAACAAATCATTTTATATTTGAGTCTTCATAGTAGCCACCCTTTGCCTTGACAGCTTTGCACACACTTGGCATTCTTTCAACCAGCTTCATGAGGTAATCACCTGGAATGCATTTCAATTAAGAGATGTGCCTTGTTAAAAGTTCATTTGTGGAATTTCATTCCTTCTTAATGCATTTGAGCCAATCAGTTGTGTTGTGACAAGGGAAGGATGGTATACAGAAGATAGCCCTATTTGGTTAAAGACCAAGTCCATATTATGACAAGAACAGCTCAAATAAACAAAGAGAAATGACAGTCCATCATTACTTTAAGACATGAAGGTCAGTCAATCCAGAAAATTTCAAGAACTTTGAAAGTTTCTTCAAGTGCTGTAACAAAAACCATCAAACGCTATGATGAAACTGGCTCTCATGAGGACCGCCATAGGAAAGGAAGACATTTACATTACATTTACATTTAAGTCATTTAGCAGACGCTCTTATCCAGAGCGACTTACAAATTGGTGCATTCACCTTATGACATCCACCAAGAGTTATCTCTGCTGTAGATGAGAAGTTCATTAGATTTAACTGCACCTCAGATTGCAGCCCAAATAAATGCTTCACAGAGTTCAAGTAACAGACAAATCTCAACATCAAGTTCAGAGGAGACTGTGTGAATCAGGTCTTCATGGTTGAATTGCTGCAAAGAAACCACTACTAAAGGACACCAATGAGAAGAATAGACTTGCTTGGGCCAAGAAACATGATCAGTGGAAATCTGTCTTTTGGTCTGATGAATCCAAATTTCAGATTTTTGGTTCCAACCACCGTGCCTTTGTGAGACACAGAACAGGTGAACAGAGGATCTCCGCATGTGTGGGTCCCACCGTGAAGGATGGAGGAGGAGGTGTGATGGTGCTTTGCTGGTGACACTGTCAGTGATTTATTTAGAATTCAAGGCTCACTTAACCAGCATAGCTACCACAGCATCCTGCAGCGA
The DNA here is from genome assembly GCF_023373465.1 of Oncorhynchus keta. NCBI lineage: Eukaryota > Metazoa > Chordata > Actinopteri > Salmoniformes > Salmonidae > Oncorhynchus > Oncorhynchus keta. The sequence continues at coordinate 56,561,275 of NC_068448.1, read as the reverse complement.
TACGCCATCAGATCTGGTTTGCGCTTAGTGGGACTATCATTTGTTTTTCAACAGAACAATGACTCAAAACACACCTCTAGGCTGTGCAAGGGCTATTTGACCAAGGAGAGTGATGGAGAGCTGCATCAGATGACCTGGCCTCCACAATCACCCGACCTCAAACTAATTGAGATGGTTTCGGATGAGTTGGACCGCAGAGTGAAGGAAAAGCAGAAAACAAGTGCTCAGCATATGTGGGAACTCCTTCAAGATTGTTGGAAAAGCATTCCCCATGAAGCTGGTTGAGAGAATGCCAAGAGTGTGCAAAACTGTCATCAAGGCAAAGGGTGGCTACTTTGAAGAATCTCAAATATATTTTGATTTTGTTTCACACTTCTTTGGTTTACTACATGATTCCATAGTTTTGATGTCTTCACTATTATTCTACAATGTGGAAAATAGTAAAAATAAAGAAAAACCCTTGAATGAGTAGGTGTGTTCAAATTTTTGACTGCTACTGTATATATGTCCCCCCACTTCTTAAATTAAACTGAAATCTGGACACTGACTGTAGGTCTATAACCTTTCACATAACCTTAATATTAACTTCTGCTAAATGGAGCATTTCTTGCAGTAAAATTATACACCAAATGTAAAGCAACATTTTTACTCAGGAACAGGAGTAAAGAAGTATGATGCATTTCTTTCACCAGAGAGAAATGAGAATAATCGACATCCGCATGGGGAGCTGTTGTTGTTGGGGGTTAACTGCCTTGCTCAAGAACAGAGCAGCATGTTTTTACACCTTGCCGGCTCAGGGATTCAAACCAGCAACGTTTTGGTTACTGTCCTAATGCTCTTAACCGCTAGGCTTCCTGCCACAGATACCATCTGTAGAGGTGTTATCATTATCAGCTTCATAAAAGCTCATAGTAGGCTATTTCAACTACATAAAATATGCATCCAAGCCAAACTGAATTCTATCGATCTATGATGAGTTTATTTAGTCTTCTAGGGCAACATTTCATGACAGAAGAGAAGCTGAATGTACTTAATTATAGGCAAGTTGACTAACAAATCACCTACCAAAATGTTGGAAATTATCAGCAGAAACATATCTAAAATCAGGCAACAAAAAATCTTGCTCCCCCTGTCAAAAAAATCATTCCGCAATATCTGACTGTAGCCCACAGCGCATGTTCTATATGAGCAGGTCGGGTGCAGGCCTCAGATTTTCACATACAGTTGAGCGGTTGCGGATTGGTTATTAGAAATTTCAGGCTGGTGCAGGTGAACAAACAGCTGAACCGCACACCACTAACACACACACACACACACACACAGATAGTGGACTCCATAAGCTCTCTGGTCCTCCCATAACACACCCATTGCATGGAAGGGCCCTATGGAGGGGCCCAGAGTAGAGGACTCGACTCTCCCCAGTTCCGACCAACACACACACAAACCCAGGAAGGCAGTCCAGCCCAGCCCCGGTCCCACAGGCACTGACAGACGTCACAGGATGCATTCTGAATGGCACCCTATTTCCTATATAGTGCACTATTGGGCCTTGGGAATAGGGTGCCATTTGGGGGTGGGGGATTCTCATAATGGATAACTGAATGAGCAAGTTATGGGATTTTTTTATTTAGGAGCCAAGCATGTGGATTCTTTTCTGGGTATGAGGGAAATGACTGCATTGCAAGAACAGTTGTTTAAGTAGTTTTTTTCTGTTTCATGTGCATTGCCCCATCTAAATGGTGTTTTCCATAATCATGACATTAACCATCAATTTCCTTTAGCATAACATGTTATAGGCCCCAACCAAATATAGGCTATTAACAACAACAAAAATCACATTCAATAACACTTAAACCTCGCATGAGTGTGGGAAGAACACATGACTTATGTCCTACCGTCCATATTCTCTCTGTCGCTGATGTGTTGTAGGTTGCAGCCCGTATCCTCTCTACTCAGCTCCGCTTCAGGGCGGTAGGGTTCTAGCCTCGAATGGGCATTTCTCCGGATCTTGGGGCTCGACGATACGCAGCAGGAGGTGGTGTTCCCCATCGTTAGGTCCCTGTAGTAGGCTAAAAATGCTAAAGTATATTTTCCGTCAGCGTCTTCCTAGGTCTCGAAACGGATGGATGAGAGAGATATAGGGCGTAAACGCGGATTCTTTGTCAGCGCGCGGGTAGATCGAACGAATATTTCTGCAGCTCTATTACACACCCGTGTCCGGTCCTGACTTGAGGCAGCTGTAACATAGAGCCATTTAAAACTAGAAGGAACAAATACATCAGAATGCTAGGCTACTCCCCCTGAGCCAAATCCCCCCGCGGACCCAGAAATCTGCTCTGCCCACGCAATCTCCAGGTTTACCGTCGGCTGTTGCCTTACAATTTGAACCAAATCTGCAATGTCGTTTTAATCATTTTAGAACTATTCGAATAAAACTCTGATCTCGTTCAAGATAGATACAGCGCTGCATTGTAACCGACGCATTCCGTTTGTCAGTGGAGCAAGCAACACTTACAGCAAGCAACACTGTAGCCGTTTGATGGAAAAGGTTCCGGTTCAAGTGGGTGGTTACAAACTAGCTCGCTCAAATACATGAGAAAGGACCATACCATACTGTAGCCTAGGTTTACTTTTCCCTCTCTTCAAGTAATGAATTGTGTGCCATTCAAAACATTCTACAGTGTTAAAAATTATATTTGAATCCCCATCAATTGATTGAAGACCAGCCATCCGTTAATCTATTGTAGGGCTATCGAATGTGGTTGAAAATGGCCTGTTGCCATTAATTAACAGTAAATGCCTCTGTGAGATTATCTGGGATTAGTGAATGTTAATGTAAACAGAAAGGAATCCTGATGTATAATCCATTATAGTGATTGGCACACTTTCATCTGGCAGAGGTTCAATGTCTTGACATGCCTCTATAGACTGAACTGTGTTCACAACAATGTATAGAAATGGGGCATATGTGAAATACGAGCTATAATGCACTGTAGTAGTTACATTGGTATCAGCAGATCTATATATATTGTCTGCTGTGGTGCTTTAGTGCGTCCTACTGGTGCAGACATCTCATTACAAGCCAGAAACAAAATACAAATGTTGAAAAATACTAAATCAAGAGACTTGTTTTGTGATGCTGTTGAACTGAGTGGGGAGCAGTGCAGGTCTACTGCAAGCGGTTTTACATTCACAGTCACTAGCCTCAGTAAACACAAAACCAACTGATGCACATTTTGAAGTCTGCAAGGTTTGAAAATCTGGGCTCCCGAGTGGTGCAGCGGTCTAAGGCACTGCGTCTCAGTGCTCGAGGTGTCACTACTGACCCTGGTTCAATTCCAAGCTGTATCACAACCTGGCCATGACTGGGAGTCCCATAGGGCGGTGCACAATTGGCCCAGCATCATCTGGGTTTGGCCGGGGTAGGCCGTCATTGTAAAAAATAATTTGTTCTTTATTGACTTGCCTAGTTAAATAAATAAAAATTGAAAGTGCGAACTGACAGAGGATCTGTGAGAGAGACTTTGCTTACTCTGGGAGAAGTTTTAGGGGTAAAGGGTTGTAGGTCTTTATTGCATACCCTTACTTACAGTGGTTATAGGCTAAAGAAAGCCTTGCACTGAGGATTAAGATGACGTTTGAATGGTCAAGTAGCACTTGTAAATGTATCCACATGGTGGAGAAAGGATCTCATATCAAAATCATGTGATAACACAGTTTTGTCATTCAGCAGACACTCTAATCCAGAGTGATTTACAGGAGCAATTAAGGTTAAGTGCCTTGCTCAAGGGCACATCAACAGAGTTTTCAGCTAGAACGCTCAGGAATTCAAACCTGCAAACTTCCAGTTACTGATCCAACGCTCTTAATCACTAGGCTACCTGCCGCCCACTGTCCACTAGGGAGAGCAAGCGTCTTACATGGAAAATTACTAAATTACTATTTTGAGCCTCAAAATAGTAGCCTATACTGCTTTTCTGCAATTCAACCACAGACACATTATTTGTGTGTCAAACTGTTCAGCCTCAGATATTGGACACATTACTCTCAGAAATCCTCTCCTCATGTTCTACTGCACTGTCTTTTCTCTCTGAATGGTAGTGAGTTCAGCTTGTTGTTTCATAATTAGGGGTTAAATAGGGACATAGCCACAGGAACTAGGGGTGCTGAGGGCGCTGCAGCACCCCCTGAAAAATCAGAATAAAAAAAAAACAATCCTAAAAAAAAAAAATTCTCACAAAAGTAGTGCTCTGGGGCTTTACTCGTCCTGTATCAGCGGACCGATATAGAAAGGAAAGGGAAAGGGAAGGGAAGGGAAAGGGAAAGAATACAACTGAATGTATTCAACTGAAATGTCTCTTCCACATGTAACCTAACCCCTCTGAATCAGAGAGGTGCGGGGAGCTGCCTTAATCCACATCCACGTCTTTGGCACCCAGGGAACAGTGGGTTAACTGCCTTGTTCAGGGGCAGAACGATAGAGGCTTATATATATTTAAAAAATGGTCGCCAATGGGTTCAGGGACCAATAACAATGGGAATTACAACACAAAACATAATGTGATTGTTAGAAATCTAACCAATAGGAGGCAATTTTGAAACTTATAAAAACCTCCTTAAACCTTCAAATCCGTAAACCCTCAAGACGGTGGAGTTGAATTTCCTTTTCACACTCACAATCAGAGGTAAAATGAATGATACAATGTATCGTCGCCCAAATATGATAAACATGTAACAGCCAGAGCTCACCATACAAAAAAATACAAAAAACAAACGAAACAACGTCGCTTTCACCCAGTGGCACAAATATCATTTTGCCATTAAATAAACATTTTCTAGGTGCACTGGTGCCTAGAGATTATCTCAAATTCCCGAGAACCTTCAACAACGTTTGTGATAAGTGCATCGAGGCATGGATGCTTGTACAGTAAGCTAAATTGTTATCAACAGGAGCAAAAGGTGAGAGAAAAAAAGACTCCATGCATCAATACCGTGGCAGCCTTGAGGACTGTACAATCATAGTGTCTTATTCAAAGTACAGCACAGCATGTTCTGTAAAGAAAACCAAGCCAAGACTGACAATCAACAGAACAAGGTGATAAATCTCCCACCCAAGTCAGAGTGGTACACAAACAGTACACAGCTTGGCCCTTGGATAAGCGATTAAGTTGGCAAATGTTAAATAACCCGATTGATAGTGATGTGTCTGTGCCAGGCATTATAACAAGTAGTCAATGTTAGTTATCCAATAGCCTCATATGATGCTGAGATTAAATTGTAGCTAATTACTTTAACATATTTGAAAACTCTTACTTTTCAGGTACACATTGCCTTCAGAAAGGATTCAGACCCCTTGACTTTTTCCACATTTTATTACGTTACAGCCTTATCCTAAAATTGATTGTGAAAAATGTTTCTCTCATCAATCTACACACAATACCCCATAATGAGAACACAAAAACTGTTTAAAAAAATACATAAATAAACTGAAATATCACATTTTCATAAGTATTCAGACCCCTTAATCAGTAGTTTGTTGAAGCACCTTTGGCAGCGACTACAGTCTCGAGTCTTCTTGGGTTTGACGCTACAAGCTTGGCACACCTGTATTTGGGGAGTTTCTCCCATTGTTCTCTGCAGATCCTCTCAAGCTCTGTCAGGTTGGATGGGGCACGTTAATGCACAGCTATTTTCAGGTCTCTCCAGAGATGTTCCACCGGGCTCTGGCTGGGCCACTCAAGGACATTCAGACTTATCCCAAAGCCCCCCTCCCCTGCGATGTCTTGGCTGTGTGCTTAGGGTCGTTGTCCTGTTGATAGGTGAACCTTCGCCGCAGTCTGAGGTCCTGAGCAGGTTTTCATCAAGGATCGCTCTGTACTTTGCTCCGTTCATCTTTGCCTCGATCCTGACTAGCAGTACCTGCCGCTGAAAAACATCCACACAGCATGATGCTGCCACTACCATGCTTCACCGTAGGGATGGTGCCAGGTTTCCTCCAGACATGACGCTTGGCATGTTTTGGTACCCTTTCCCAGATCTGTGCCTCGACACAATCCCGTCTTGGAGCTCTACGGACAATTCCTTCGACCTCATGGCTTGGTTTTTGCTGTGATATGCACTGTCAACTGTGGGACCTTTTATAGACAGTTGTGTGCCATTCCAAATCATGTCCAATCAATTGAATTTACCACAGGTGGACTCCAATCAAGTTGTAGAAACATCTCAAGGATGATCAATGGAAACAGGATGCACCTGAGCTCAACTTCGAGTCTCATAGCAAAGGGTCTGAATACTTATGCAAATAAGGTGTTTCTGTTTTTTATTTATCTATTAAAATTTCTAAAAACCCGTTTTCGCTTTGTCATTATGCGGTCTTGTGTGTAGAATGCCGAGGACATTTTATTTAATCCATTTTAGAATAAGGCTGTAACGTAACAACATTTGGAATATTCTAGGGGTCTGAATACTTTCTGAATGCACTGTATATGTATCAAATGTAATTAATCAAATGTATATTCACAGCTGGAGATTTGGTACAGGCAGGCATTTTATGATGCATCTTTTGTAAGTAAGCAAATGTTTTCATTCATTGTAAAGTACCTGGGACAGGGAGCCCATTATTGCATTAAAATCATGTGTTACTGCAACTAACATTAAAATGGTTACTTTGAGCAATATGAAAAGTATTTCAAGGTCAGTTAAGTAAAATACAGAGAAATCACACCAAAAATTAGATTTTTAATGCTGTGTAAAACATTTTATTTGAGAATCAAATTGATATCAAAGCATTATAAGGAGTTTTTCACTTTTTGAACAATAGTGCAGATTAGAGAAATACATTCAAGAAGGGTCATGGGTTAATTTAGCTGAATTGTTTTAGACAAACTTTTAACAGCATTACAAACACATGAACTATGAACAAAAGCTCGGCAGGTTTGTGCTTTGTGACATCAGGGTATATATTCATTTACATTCAACCAATAAAACGTCTCTTTACGAAGATTAAATACAGAAATGTAAAACAAAAAAGCACTGTGCATGAAGCATATAAGATTTCTAACAATAAAAAACAACTAAATAAATAGTAATGAAATAGTACAATAAACTTTTTGTATTTTTTTATCCCTCTTATAGAACAGTAATATATGCTGGTTAGTTTCTTTGTAAAATGTCATCTAAGATAGAGCTCTCTATGCAAGCCCTAGTCTCTACAAAATAATGCCTATACATTGCTATATGTGCAGGCCTGAGACTCCACATGTCATTCAAGATAAACCTCTGGGAGCATTTTGTCTGATAAATCTTCAAATAACAGATCTTCGATGAGAATGTTTAAAACAATTTAAAAGCGAATGCCTTACAACCATACGGCATATTTATTGAAAATAAACACATTACTGTGCAATGTTATGTACAGTAGCTGGTTATGATCGGCATAAATAACATGTCTCTACAGGGTGTATAGTATGTACAGTATACTGTTACTGACTCGACTTAATTCCATACATTTCCTTAAAGTAGTTTAGCTCATCCACGAGCTTCTTGTTCTGGGCCTCCAGCATGGTGAGGCGAGTCTCCAGACAGCGAATATACTCTCTCTTCCTCCGCCGGCACTCTTTGGCTGCCTGCCTGCAACAAGGAAAAGCAACAGGGGCACCTCATAATACTCGCTGTACTCGCGCCACAACTGGCCAGATACTGTCAAATGTTGTATGACGACAGTACGGAACATGTCTTCGAAACAAGTGGATCGGGAAAAGAGGTGTTGTTTTTGTATATTTTGGTATGTGAGAGCAGATGCTGGACATCGAGTCAAAGCGGATTCTCCAGGATACCATTACAGTTATCTGTAAACTGTTACTGCGGCGCACACCCTCAAGCCATTAGCAGTCTGTGGTCATTCAACTTTGTGGCAATAGATGTCTTTAAGCGCTTTTAGTTCCTCAATGAGAGTCCTGTTTTGATTTTCGAGCACAGCCACCCGATTCTCAAGACATTTTACATATTCCTTCTTCTTTCGGCGACACTCGCGGGCAGCCTCCCTGGAAGCAACAACACACAGCCTCCGTAAAAAGACTGGTAGCTACAGACAAAGATACCAAGGCCATACGTCCATAACAAGAAAGGCTTCAAAGTTTCAGTCAAGACTGATAATGGTAACGAACTTAAGCAATAACACCACCACAGAGTGACTAATTAGGCATTTTACAAAAATCAACATGCAGGAGACTACATTTGCCTGTGCAAAATCGTGACATAATACTACATGCAATTGCAGAGTGTAAATGTCAACAGAAAAGATAGTCTTTAGTGACAAACACTCAGGTGAAAGCACGACAAAGCACAAAAATGCACAAGCATGTCCGTGTGTGTTCTGAGGCAAATGGTGGCACTCAAAAAAGGCAGCCCAAGAATGCAGTATACAGCACATGCATGTTAATTAGTAGCATTTATGAATGAAAAAATCTAGTTATTAGCATTTTTATGATTATCTGTTCCATCATGATTAGCCAACATTCTCATGCAGGACCCGCATCGATCAAAAGGCTGTTTAGTACCCACATGAAAAAAATACTATAGTGTATACCATGGCAAGAATACTATAGTATTCACTGTAGTGTTTTTGGACTGTAGTATACTATAGTATTTATTGTAGTATTTTTGTGGACTGTAGTATTTAATATATTTTTGGGGGACTGTAGTATAGTGTAGTATTTATTGTAGTGTTTTTGTGGACTGTAGTATTTAATGTATTTTTGGGGGACTGTAGTATAGTGTAGTATTTATTGTAGTGTTTTTGTGGACTGTAGTATTTAATGTATTTTGGGGGACTGTAGTATAGTGTAGTATTTATTGTAGTGTTTTTGTGGACTGTAGTATTTCATGTATTTTGGGGGGACTGTAGTATAGTGTAGTATTTATTGTAGTGTTTTTGTGGACTGTAGTATTTAATGTATTTTTGGGGGACTGTAGTATAGTGTTGTATTTACTGTAGTGTTTTTGCAGACTCTAGCATACTGTAGCATTTACTTTAGTGTTTTTGTTTTATTATTTTTTACATAAACGTGTGGGACTTTCTCCTTGAGGAAACCTACTGGAGAAATACTAAAAGGGTAAATGCTCCATAACCTGTAGGTATGTAACCATAGGGAACACAATACATGGTCTATACTTGGCACGGGTGGCACAAATTAGAAAATGGGGGAGGGGAATTGGCAGTGTACATGCAATTTAAATACTGTAGTTTAAAAAAGGTATTGTTTTTGTGGACTGTAGTGTTTTTGCTGACATTTCTATATTATTTACTACAGTGTTTTTTGTGTGGATAATACCATATTATTTACTATAGTATTCTACAGTATACTACAACAATCTATACTAAGCACTACACATGATCGAGGGATACTAGTGTGTGGTATAGTATTCTACAGTATACTACATAATTCTATAGTAAGTACTGTAGTATTCTATACTAAACTAGTATTTTTTATGTGGGTGTAGACTACCTGTTCTTCATGAGGCGGAGTTGTCTCTTGCGTGTGGTCTCGTCAGCCACGTGTGGGGGGCTGTGCAGGGAGCCTGGGGAGCCAGCCATCACAACGCCCTGGGGCAGGCTGGAGGTGGGAGTGCAGATCTGGTAGCCTGACATGTCACCAGTGGAAGCTGACAGAAACACAGACATGGGGAACACTTCTTAGAGCACTACCATTTGTATTAGCTGCTAACTTGCTGAACAGAAGGCATCCACCGCCTTAAAAGTACAGAAAGGTAAGTTGTCTAATTCATTCACAGTGACTAAAAGGTATGGAAGAATACGTCAGTGGATTACGCAATAAGGTTCTGATGTCATCCGATTCCTATGTGTGTGAGTGGTGACGCGAGAGAGGATATGATCGCTACACAGACAGGCTCTACAGAGAGCTGAACAAAATAAAATGCCAAGGAATTTTACTATTTGAATTTCAATTCAACATGATAGTTTCAATTTGTGCATAATTCCATCCAAAATCAGTCAGAGAACAAAGAACATTGTTTTGTAGAAGCAAACCATTTAATGAAGCAGAGTGTTATTCCCATCTCTGTGTACAGTAGCCTACTTCTCCTTAAATAAACCTTCTCTGTGCCATGGGAGCTGCCTGCATATGATGATTAATTTGGTAACGTCTTGCTCTCGCAAAAGGAACGGCCTGTAATCGCAGCATGACTGGGACTGACGTCAATGTCCATCTTATTTGCCGGTTAGCATTTACATTTCCCTGCTGGGGTCCTGTTCCAGGAAAACAAGTGACGTCAGCCACTGTGTGTGTGCTTTGAGTGGGCAGAGCATTGGAGCATTTCACAGAGAGGGAGAGAAGAGAGGGGAGGGGGGGGATGGACAGACAGAGCGCACAGGGAAACACTGAACATTTTCCAATCGTATTCAGCGTGTTGCAATCTGCTTTTTATTTCACAAGACTGTTATTTCCTAGGCTGTTTTGCAGTTTTATAAAAGTCAAACCAAGACATTCAAGGATACTCATGTTAAATGACATGTAAATTCTAATGTATTTGCTTTGAGAAGAAAATAAATCCTAAGCAATACAACAACTGTGTCATATCTTAAAAACCTCAGCTCTCTGGATATCAACACATTTTCAATACCTTTATTACGTCATGGTGAGTTCTATAGCTTTATAGAACATTTTCTTTCTATTTTATTAGCTAATGTCTGTAGACAACTGCGATATTATCATACAATAACAATCTTGTACAGTTAATCATGAATCCAAAAAGCAGAGGCTACGCAGGCTGTAGAGTATTAGTGTCGCACAAAGGCAGAAGAGTTCCTCTACAGTTACCATTTTCTCTTCAACTTTCTCACGAAGCAAAATATTAAAGTTAACATACCTGACTCAGTCTCATCCCCAGCAACAGCCATATCTGTTCTTAAGAGGTCCAAAAGAAACCCTTTATCTCAGCTCTCGAACAGAAATATCTCCAAAACCACCAGCTATGTGTGCAATCACAATTAAGGGCATTGACATCACTATGACATCATTTGCCTCCTGATGTCAATGATGACATGCATTGCTCTGAGTCCTCCCCCTACACTGGTATGTACCCCGTATTGCTTTTTTTCTTCTTCTTTTTGGTCCGACAAAAGGTTTGAGTTGCTTCTCAAATGTCTTCATATTACCGTGTTTTTCAAGATTATTTGTGCAGCTTTTTAAAACATTGGATTGGGTATTGAATGTGAGTTATATAATACACTAACATAAACAACTGACAAAAACACATGACATCACTCTACTTATCACTACTTAAATACTTAATAAACTGCTGTAAACATAATTTCTGTACAAATGTGATTTCTATGTAATGCTCAAATTCTGACATTCCAGTTGAGTGACTTTCCTCACTTAATTTCAAGTGTCCAAGCTTGAATAATTTAATACATTTTAAAAGTGCTTTTCATTATACAGAATCATCTCTAAGTGCATAAAATCTAGATTTTTTTACCAAATAGAAAAAGAAATGGACACAACTAGACAGGGCAACTGACACAAATAACCCAGCTCACACTATAAGAGACAAGGACACCAAGGAGCACAGCTATCAACAGAAAGCCTTCCTAAAAGAGAAAGGTCTTTAGGCCCGTTTTAAAAAAGGAGCCCAGAGTCTGTTGTGCTTTCAGGTGGTCCGGGAGTGCATTCCAGTGGTTTGGGGCGGTCGAGCAGAATGCCCGATCCCCCAAGGAGCGGAACTTGGTCCTGGGGGGTGTGGGAGAGCAGAATATCGCTTGACCTGAGGGTGCGGGTGGGGTTATGGAGAGAGAAAAGTTATTTGAGATAGAAAAGGGGCACTGCCATGAGTACACTGGAAAGACTGCAAGAGGGTTTTGAATTCAATCCGGGAATGAGACAGGGAGCCAGTGCAGAGATTCCGGGATGATGGTGATGTGACGGTGTTTCTGCACTCTCATCAAGATCCTTGCAGCGCTGTTCTGGATATATTGGCGCTTCTGGAGACTCCTGCCAGGGATCCTGATGAAGAGTACTTTGCAATAGTACAGCCTTGATGACTAATTTAAAGGTCCAGTGCAGTCAATAACATGATTTTCCTGAGTTTTATACATATTTCCACACAATGAGGTTGGAATAATACTGTGAAAATTATGATAATGCCATTTTTGGGGGCGGCAGGTAGCCTCGTGGTTAGAGCGTTGAGCCGGTAACCGAAAGGTTGCTGGATCAAATCCCCGAGCTGACAAGGTAAAAAAATCTGTCGTTCTGCCCCTGAACAAGGCAGTTAACATACTGTTCCCCGGAAGGCCGTCATTGTAAAATAAGAATTTGTTCTTCACTGACTTGCCTAGTTAAATAAAGGTTAAATTTAAAAAATGAAATAAAATTTGTGTAAGGGCTGTTTGAAAAGATAATTCCTGCCTGTTTTGGTAAGATGGCGTTTTGGCCTTCCATGTTGACATCACCATACGGACAATTAGTCATTATGAAAGAGTTCCAAACCACTGACAATAACAGATAATTTTCAGTTTTTCCTGAGGACAGGCTAGTGGTAATGGCTGGAGCGGAATAAGTGGAATGGTATCAAACACATCAAACCCATAGTTTCCATGTGTTTGATGCCATTCCATTTAATCTGTTCCAGCCGTCCTCCCCTCAGCAGCCTCCATTGGACCCCTCCCAGACAGTCCAAGCACAATTCTTGCTTGAAAAGCCATTTCAATTGTTGCTAAGGTTCATAATTTTTTGAAATGGTTGATAATCACAGCAAGGTAATTAATTGCTAGAAATGATTTGATATAGAGATAGAAAACATCTGCGTTGGACCTTCAACAACAGCTGGTAAGTGTTTTCCCTGGAATGCTTTTGCAGTATGGACAAGGGTCGTAGAGGCCTACAATTCTTTGGGGTTGCACGGCTGTGATTTGGGTTGAACGATTGTGAGAGGGTCAGTTCCGGGGGCAAAAAAGTATTTAGTCAGCCACTAATTGTGCAAGTTCTCCCACTTAAAAATAAGAGAGAGGCCTGTAATTTTCATCATAGGTACACAAACTATGACTGACAACATTTGAAAACAAAATCCAGAAATTCACTTTGTAGGATTTTTAATGAATTTATTTGCAAATTATGGTGGAAAATAAGTATTTGGTCACATACAAACAAGCAAGATTTCTGGCTCTCACAGACCTTCTTTAAGAGGCTCCTCTGTCCTCCACTCGTTACCTGTATTAATGGCACCTGTTTGAACTTGTTATCAGTATAAAGGACACCTGTCCACAACCTCAGTCACACTCCAAACTCCACTATGGCCAAGACCAAAGAGCTGTCAAAGGACACCAGAAACAAAATTGTAGACCTGCACCAGGCTGGGAAGACTGGATCTGCAATAGGTAAGCAGCTTGGTTTGAAGAAATCAACTGTGGGAGCAATTATTAGGAAATGGAAGACATACAAGACCACCGATAATCTCGCTCGATCTGGGGCTCCACGCAAGATCTCACCCTGTGAGGTCAAAATGATCACAAGAACAGCGAGCAAAAATCCCAGAACCACACGGGGGGACCTAGTGAATAACCTGCAAAAAGATGGGACCAAAGTAACAAAGCCTACCATCAGTAACACACTACGCCGCCAGGGACTCAAATCCTGCAGTGCCAGACGTGTCCCCCTGCTTAAGCCAGTACATGTCCAGGCCCGTCTGAAGTTTGCTAGAGAGCATTTGGATGATCCAGAAGAAGATTGGGAAAATGTCATATGGTCAGATGAAACCAAAATAAAACTTTTTGGTAAAAACAAAGAATGCTGAGTTGCATCCAAAGAACACCATACCGACTGTGAAGCATGGGGGTGGAAACATCATGCTTTGGGGCTGTTTTTCTGCAAAGGGACCAGAACGACTGATCTGTGTAAAGGAAAGAATGAATGGGGCCATGTATCGTGAGATTTTGAGTGAAAACCTCCTTCCATCAGCAAGGGCATTGAAGATGAAACGTGGCTGGGTCTTTCAGCATGACAATGATCCCAAACACACCGCCCGGGCAACGAAGGAGAGGCTTCATAATAAGCATTTCAAGGTCCTGGAGTGGCCTAGCCAGTCTCCAGATCTCAACCCCATAGAAAATCTTTGGAGGGAGTTGAAAGTCCGTGTTGCCCAGCAACAGCCTCAAAACATCACTGCTCTAGAGGAGATCTGCATGGAGGAATGGGCCAAAATACCAGCAACAATGTGTGAAAACGTTGTGAAGATTTACAGAAAACGTTTGACCTCTGTCTTGCCAACAAAGGGTATATAACAAAGTATTGAGATAAACTTTTGTTATTGACCAAATACTTATTTTCCACCATCATTTGCAAATAAATTCATAAAAAATCCTACAATGTGATTTTCTGGATTTATTTCTTCTAATTTTGTCTGTCATAGTTCAAGTGTACCTATGATAAATTTACAGGCCTCTCTCCTCTTTTTAAGTGGGAGAACTTGCACAATTGGTGCCTGACTAAATACTTTTTTGCCCCACTGTATGCTACCAGTTTATACGAAGTCACTTCGTCTAAACCTGAAAAGGGGACAACTTCTAAAGGTTATGCAGCGAAACCAGCCAAATACACTTAGTGTACAAAACATTAAGAACACCTGCTCTTTCCATGACAGACAAACCAGGTGAAAGCTATGATCCCTAGGTGTCACTTGTTAAATCCACTTCAATCAGTGTAGATGAAGGGGAGACAGGTTAAATAATATTTTTTAAGCCGTGAAACATGGATTGTGTATGTGTGTTATTCAAAGGATGAATGGGCAAGACAAAATATGTAAGTGCCTTTGAAAGGGGTATGGTGGTAGGGGCCAGGTGCACCGGTTTGCGTCAAGAAATGCTACACTGCTGGGTTTTAAACGCTCAACAGTTTCCCATGTTTATCGAAGGTGATGCACCACCCAAAGGACATCCAGCCAACTTGACAACTATGGGAAGCATTGGAGTCAACATGGGCCAGCATTCCTGTGGAACGCTTTTGACACCTTGTAGAGTCTGAGGGCCAAATGGTTGGGGTGCAACTCAATATTAGGAAGGTGTTCTTAATGTTTTGTACACTCGGTGTATATCCAAATCAAACTTTAGTAACCACATTGTGAGCCTGTTACAATACATCAACCATGACGAATTTCACGAATATCCACTTTGTTAGATTTGTTGAATGTCCGCCAATCCAGCGTCCTTCTATCCCCCACGGTCTGCGTTCCATTTACCTCCTTAACGGCACCTACGCAGTCAATCCACAGCCTTAGACAAGTTGTAAATGAAACAAGTACTGATATTGTATCATACAACAGCACGCTCAGCTTACCAAGAAAACAGAAATGTATACATTTATGGTCTGTTGACATATATTTTAGAGGCTATTTATACAGAAAATTGGTATCCAACCCATATAAAATGTATTTATGATTATATGACAATATTTTAAAGTTGACAAAAATATTTATAATACACAATTTCTGATATATCACGCCTTTGTTATATTTTTCTTGCATAAGTAAAATCAAGATTATGCCTCTAGTGCCATTCATTCCAATTATATAGACTGGTTTGGATTTCTCCATGACCAATATGGCTGCCATTTTCACCCCATTCTGGATCTTCGAAGGTTTATGACATAGCCCTTCTAGTAATTTAATAGGATTCTTTATCATTTTTATAAGCTGACCAACTAAATAGGTCAACTATTCTACTATGGGGTTGTCTGATTTTGCTGTTGATTACTCGTATTGTTGGTTGAGAAAATAAAATGTGGACAACAATTTATGAAATATCATTGTAGGCAAAATTCGCATAATCAATAGTACTGGGGCTCATCCCCACCTGTCTCTCGTTTGGATCATAGGTGCCGTTCTCAACCCAGGCGGGCTCCGGCCCAATTTAACCCCTGCTAATAATCCAATCTAATCCAATTGATGGCAGACCTTGATGGTGAGGGTCTAGAGCATTTACCTTTTACCATCCCCTTGTTGCCTTGCATATAGAACTGCTGAGTGCCATCTCCTGACTGTTGGGAATACTGGACGATGGCTGCAGCAGACTGGGAGTTTCCAGAGTTGGACATGGTCAGAGGCTGCAAGGCCTGTAGTCCCCTAGGTAGAGCACTGGTCAGCTGGATGGCACCATCCTGAGTAAAAGCAACTGAGGACAACAAACGAATAGGGGTTAAATTGACCCAGGGCCTGCATTTACCCCATAGGTAATGATTGGCCCAATGAGGTAAATACAGATCGGCAACTATCTGCTTCAGCTTATTTATTCATAGCCAGTGACTACGCTGCATCAGTTGGGCTACTAAAGGTGATCATGCTTATTGCTAAATAGCACACCTCCCTGATAATATGGACCAATATGTTATTGTGTATCTTTGTCCAAAACAGTTGTTGCGCAACCTCTAATATTAAGTCTCTAGGTTCTGGTCGCCCGAGTTAGAATACCTCATGATAAACTGTAGACCACACTATTTACCAAGAGTTTATCTATATTTTTCGTAGCCGTCTATTTACCACCACCTCTACTCTACATACGAGACGCATACAAAGCTCTCCCTCGCCCTCCATTTGAAAAATCTGACCATAACTCCATCCTCTTAATTCCTGTTTACAAGAAAAACTCAAACATGAAGTACCAGCGATGCAATCAATAGGTAAGTCTTCCAATGACGTTACAGGACTGTTTCACTAGCACAGGTTGGAATTTGTTCCGTGATTCATCCGATGGCATTGAGGATTTTCCGCATCAGTCACTGGCTTCATTAATAAAGCCCAGTTTCCACTGGCACTTAAAAGGAGGGCCAATTAGGGCCAAATTCGAGCTGGGTTGAGGAAAACCCGGGCCAGCGCAGCCCAGTTTCACAACTGGTGCCAGCTCAAATGGAATTCGGGCTGGTGACACCATTTCTATTGAACCACCAAGCTGATCACTGCTGGATGCTGACGAAGTTTAGCTCGCTCATCTGGGCTTGTTGCTGTTAGTTAGCACATGGACAAACAGTACTGCAGTAGTCAGACATGACACAAATTACCAACATAGCTGGATTCATTCATTTTTGCACTACACAATATAATTGTATGAGAACAGTCAGCCCTCGAATGCTAGCTACCTAACATTAGCATGCAAATCAAAGTTGAAACAAGCTAGTTAGCTAACGTGAGCTAGCAGGAATTTTAGCTGGCCAGGTCATATTAAAAGCTAGGTAGCTACATCATACTGTACTAAACCTGTCGTTTGGTTTGCTTGGTTAACTAGCTAGCTAATAGCCAATGCCATGGCAAGCAAGATAGAAATTAAGCTAGCTAGCTAGCCTGTTATGCTAGCGACAGCGCTAACCTTTTACCGACTTCAACGTACCAATGGAAACGGGGCTTGAGTGCATGGACGACATAGTCCACAAAGTGACCATACAAACATATCCTAACCAGAAACCATGGATTACAGGCAAAATCCACACTGAGCTAAAGATTAGAGCTGCCGCTTTCAAGGAGCAGAACACAAATCCAGACACTTATAAGAAAATTCTACTACGGTGTCTGACGAACCATCAAACAGGCAAAGTGTCAATACAGGACTTAGATCAGATACTACTCCACCAGCTCTGATGTTTGTCGGATATGACAGGGCTTGCAAACTATCATGGATTACAAAAGGGAAACCCAGACACGAGCTGCCAAGTGATGCAAGCCTAACAGACTAGCTAAATGCCTTCTATACTTGCATCAAGGCAAGCAACACCGAAACATGCATGAGAGCACCAGCTGTTCCGGACAACTGTGTGATCACGCTCTCTGTAGCAGATGAGTAAGACCTTTAAAAACAGTTTAACATTCAGACAGATTACAAGGACACGTACTCAGAGCATGTGATGACCCAACAACAAGTGTCTTCACTGACATTTTCAACCTCTCCCTGACCCATGTTTCAAGCAGACCACCATAGTCCCTGTGCCCAAGAAGGCCAAGGTAACCTGTCTAAATGACTAGGTTGTGTTATTATTGTGTAGCAATCACATCCGTAGCCATGAAATGCTTTGAAAGGCTGCACATCAAAACCATCATCGCAGACACTCTAGACCCACTCCAATGCACATACTGCCCCAACAGATCCACAGATTACACAATCTCTATTGCACTCTACACTACCCATTCCCACCTGGACAAAATGAACACCTACGTGAGAATGCTGTTCATTGACTACAGCTCAGCATTCAACACTATAGTGCACTCCAAGCTCATCAATAAGCTACGCACCCTGGGATTAAACACCTCCCTCTGCAATTGGATACTGGACTTTGAAGGTCGCCTGCAGGTGGTGATTATAGGCAACAACACATCCACTACACTGCCACTCAACATGGGGGGCCATCAGGGGTGTGTGCTTAGCCCCCTCCCTATACTCCCTGTTCACCCACGACTACATGGCCGCACACAACTCCATCATCATCATTACCTTTGCTGACGACATGACGGTGGTAGGCCTGATCACCGATGACAATGAGACAGCCTACAGGGAGGAGGTCAGAGACCTGCCAGTGTGGTGCCAGGACAACAACCTCTCCCTTAACGTCAGCTGATTGTGGACTACAGGAAACGGAGGGCCGAGTTCGCCCCCATTCACATCGACAGGGCTATAGTTGAGACGGTCGAGAGCTTCAAGTTGTTCAGTTTCCATATCACTAAAGACCTATTATGGTCCAAACGGTACTGGACCACCAAGTCTGGGACCAAAAGGCTCCTGAACAGCTTCTACCTCAATGCCATAAGACTGCTGAACAGTTCATTAAACGACTACCCGGATTTTCTGCTTTTCACCCCCTTCCTACATGTACTTCAATCAATCACCTAATCAAACCTACATGTACATACAGTATTACCTTAATCATTCGGGGTGGCAGGTAGCCTAGTGGTTAGAGTATTGGACTTGTAATGGAAAGGTTGCAAGATCGGATCCCTGAGCTGACAAGGTATACATACATCTGTCGTTCTGCCCCTGAACAAGGCAGTTAACCCACTGTTCCTATGCAGTCATTGAAAATAAGAATTTGTTCTTAACGGACTTGCCTAGTTAAATAAAAAGGTACAAAAATATAAAATGTATCACCCCAACTACCTTGTACACCATTCTGGTACTCCTTGTATTATAGCCTCTTTATTGTGTTACTATTATAGTTTTATCCATTTGTTCATTTTCTTACTTTTAACTGCATTGTTGGGAATGTGCTCGTCATAAGTAAGTAAGCATTTCACGGTAAAGTCTACACTTGTTTTATTTGGTGCATGTGACATTTCATTTGATATGGACCAATATGTTGCAGGACTTAATTATGGAAGGGGAAATTATATTTGTCAGCATATTATAATTTTTTTCATTCATTTTGGAAGGGGAAATTATATGTCATTTTAGAAAGTCACCAAAACTTCTACATTTAAATTTTTGGGGGCCTCATGACCTTTGCCACCACTGATAAAATAAATCCAGGGGGAAAAATTAAACAATCATTGATTTGTTTTGTTGTTAAAGCTTGGACACTTCAAATTAAGTGAAAACATTATGCCTACGTGTTTAAAAATTAAAAGGCACTAGACAGGAATGTCATCATTTGAGCATTACACAGACGTCCCATGCGATTTGGTTATGCAGAAATTGTGTAAACAGCTGCCAATTACATCAGTTTATTAATTAAGAGCGTGTAGTATGCGGTCTTGTCCTTTCACATAACCAAAACAACTATGGACTATCAGAGACTGAGAGGTGCCAAATACATCTGGATTTTTAAAGAAACATATTTATTTTTGAAACACATGTCCCTTCCAGTGAGACTTACTGAACTGGCCATGGTTTGTCTGATAAATAGAGGCTGGCATGCCGGGCGCTGGTGGGACACTGCACTCTTCTTTTATCTCTTCAACTTTTGGACCTGCTGGATCTGAAGACACTTTTCTGGGGAGAAAAACACATTTGTAAAGATGTCTGTGAAATAAATGTATTGCAGCTCTATTATTCTACACTTTAATTTAAAGTAATACCTGTATGCCTGTCTTCTGGAGGGAAGCTCTCTCCTGTTGTGTGCATTAGAAACATCTTCGTTTGAGTTTCTGTCCTCTGATTTTGCTCTCCTTGTTGCTACCTGGGAAATGAAATCTCCCATTAACAGTTGATCTGTCTGGCTTATATGCAAGGCAACAGCATCACAGTCATCTGGAGACTATGCTTAGGGATGATGGACATCTGCAGATCATAACACTTTGAGGAAGGTCTATCTCCATTTTAAATACCTGTGCTAGTGATGATAGCGAACCACCGCTGCCCTGCTCCTGCATTTGACAGGCATTGCTTTCCATGATAATCGTCCTATAAAGAACAAAAAGGTGGGAAAATGAATGATTGGCTAATTCACGTTAGTCGTCATACTACTACTACCTCTGCCAATTGCTAAAGTTACTGTGTTGGAACAAAACCTTGTACTGTACTACTGCACATCCTGACTGTGTGCCTAAGCGTAACTACATTACAAACTCTGTCTTGACCGTGACTGGGTGCTAAGCAAGGTTCACAATAGTCAACCATATTGTTTCCACTTTCAAGCTATCCTGTCCGTTTGCATGCTCAAGGTGGTGGTGGCAGCTAAAGCTAGCAACCTAACGTTACAGTTAGGCCACTGGATGTTACATTATTAGATTGGTACAGTCGCTAGCTAAGTAACAAGCTGAATAAGCAGTCGTTAGCTATTTACTAACTTAGCTAGCCGGGTAGTATCGTTTTTTCTCTCTCGCTAACTTACCAATAGATAGCGAATGCAGCCACTGATTAACGTTAAATCACTGATTACGCCTCGAATGGATGGTCTGAGAACCAACACACACGTAACACCACGTCAGCTCCGATGCAGCTGAAATCTGCGAGGAACTCAATGGCGCCCAAAACCAAATTCGAAAAGTACTGCGAATATAAATTACTTTAGCTGGCTGTGAACTGAGTCTAGGTGCGTTGTTGGCTAATGTGTGGCTAAATACATCAAAATTAAGATCAACAAAAATCGCTATCGATTAGAGTTCAATGGAAACTTTAACCGTATTTATTTAAAAATCATAGTCGATCGTACGCTCGCGATGCGCATAATTTAAAGTGTTTTTGATTGGACAGAGCTAACTTTCTTCTTGGAACGTTGAACTGCTGCCGCCAAATCCCCAGTCAAAGTGCACACACGATCTACCCTGTAACACCCATTCACATGGTCCAGATCTTGAGATTTGTCTGATCCGGAAGCCCCATCACCATTCAGGTCTGTCTGTGTTACTTTGTCCATAGCTACTGTAGCTAAGCCTACTACTTGTAGCAGAGTATCGATCGAATAAAAGTGAGTAGCGTGCGACATCTGGTGGTTTTAGGTCAGTAAAATCGACCCCTTTGGCTACAGACAGACTTCCCACCAACACAACACTACCAAATATTTGTATAAGTATCTATGAGAGATTGTTACATGAGATTACAATGTATATCTAACTTTGAAACTAAAGTATATATAATGTAATTCAGTCTAATTGTAATTGAATGTTGTTTATGTACGTTATGTTAATTTTCAACATTTTGGGCAGACAGGTCCTAAATTGTAGATGCATCTCTGGATCTCCTTATTTAATAAAGATGTGCCTCTAGGCAAATACATTACATTGACACAGTGTAAAATCAAATATATGTGTATTTCGTGTAAATGTAATATGATATGAATAGAACCTAAATAATGAATTAAGCAATGAATACAGTCACAGGTAAATGGCGCTGTTTCCGTGACACAGCACTGCCTCACGTTCCTTATTGCTTTTATAAAACTGTTACCAACATGTTAAAATAACAATGAATTACATATTTTCATTAAAAGTTATTTTGATGAGTCAATTCATTATTCCACCAGAAAATATAGTCCGGACAAAAATCTGGTTGTTTGTTATTTTGGTCATGTTACTACAGACGCGAAGGCAGTCATGAATTATTTTTGCTTCGTTGCTATGCAAAAGCTTTGTCACAGATAGAACAATGAGTCAGATATTTCAACGGATGTATATATGTGAAGCATCCGGTTGGCGTTTCCACTCAATATCAAATATGGTGATGAGAGGAAGCCCAGTGGCCGGCAGTGGGAGAAGATGGATTTTGGCCGACATTCTGCAAATTTTCTCATCAATGAAACATTTGATCTCCAATTTTCATGTTTCCAAAACCAGGATCTGTACCAAACAAAGTGGACTGCGTTTTGTAGACTTTACCCTTTGAAAAAGTTTCAAAAAATTATACAAATAAATGCTAGAACGCATCGATCTAACTAGCTCTGCCAACCTCCTTGCTTGTTCTGCCCACTATGATGAATTTGCTCCCATTGGAAACGACAGGCTCTGGTCTATCTTGGGTTAGTTGTCAAATTATTTGGACTGGTCGTCCATTCTAAACAAAATGGTTGCTATGCAGGCTGGATAAAGTTATAAAGTCACTCGCAAGTTAGTCACGTCAAACAATGAACCTGGAATGACAGTACACTAGCTACATTTTAGTTTGTTTTAGATTTTTTCTATTGACAATTACTTGGATATTTCCATGATAGTGACTTTGTTGCGTGATGGCTCAGGAAAAGTTGTCTTGTCTCTGGGCACTATGTAATGGTGTTAGGGTTGCGTAAATTCAAATCTGGTATCAGGAAAAATATAACAATGAGTCACCGATTTTATACTATGTATTTTTTATTAGCTAAGTAATACATGGCAAATGCAACTTTCGTATATACGGGCTCACTGTAGCAGGGCAGAACAGAGAACTGACAAGACGTATGTAAAACAGTATTCTTTATACTGTGATAGACATAGTTCTAACCCGTCTGTTGGCCTATCACAGTAGAGACTGGGCGTGGTTTAAACTTGCTCAGCCTATTGCAGGCGCTCAGGCGGGTCCCCGCCTCTTGGCGCCTCTTTGATAGATGTAACTTGCTTGTGAAGAACATCCAGGCTCTCATGCTCTATACCGCTATCTCGCACCTGGCTCCTGTTATCTAACAAAAGACTGCTTGTTCTCGCAACACCCCGCTCTGAATGTGCCCCCCTCCCAACTCATTGAACAGTTCCTGTCTTCATGCTACTTTTCCATCATGAGAAAGGCCCATGGCCTTGAAACTTTTAACAATGTTTCAAGTCAGCTATTTTGCATAACACATACATACATCCACACAAGCCAACAGCATATAATATTCAATCATATATATGGTAATGTAAAATACATGATCCAACAATGGTACTAAGCGATTTAACCCCGGCTGTACCAAACTAAATGTTGGACTGGAAGCAAGGGGAAATTATGTGCGAGTTGAGATCAATACAAAAGATGATTCTGACAAAAACATGAACATGATATTCTCATTGGCGCAGTGATACTTTTCAGATGAAACTGTTAGCAGGCATAGGTGTGTATTTGATGACCAATAGAGCACGGCTTGGAACGCTGCTCGTCCAATCAGCATCCAGGAGCGAAACAACAAGTTTTATACAGTAATACAGTTTGACACAGTCAATATGCAAGACCACTTGAATGACACACAACTTTTTAAGTAGACTGGTTCTTAACTCTTCCAATCATACGAATAATAGCCTACCGTATATATTTTAGTATTTATACTTCACATCTTGCATTTGTACATCTGAAGAAATTGTACATTAGTTTTCATACGCATTCATAAACCACTTTTTGCTGTACCTTACAGCTCCCTAACGGGTACCCGTAGATTGTGCCGACACCATTGCAAAATAGGGATGTTCTTGCCTTAAAATCTAGTTTTTTTGTAAGTGTTTGACTGGACGCCCCCTGTAATTGTGACTTTTATTAT
Source organism: Oncorhynchus keta (assembly GCF_023373465.1). Taxonomy (NCBI): domain Eukaryota; kingdom Metazoa; phylum Chordata; class Actinopteri; order Salmoniformes; family Salmonidae; genus Oncorhynchus; species Oncorhynchus keta. The sequence continues at coordinate 56,537,375 of NC_068448.1, read as the reverse complement.
ATATACATGTTTTCATTGTGCACGATACACATTTACCTTCTCTGATATTATTATATTAAATGCAAATAATTACTACTCCAATACAGTACACCCTACAGCTGATACAATGGTATTTTCCATAAGGTAGGGTAATGGAGAGCTGTAGCTAAGCGAAAGCGATCAAGCCTGTGACAGTGAAGAAACTTGACTTTTATTAACACATATATTAGTTAGAGGTATGTATATATTGGAAATCTTCACGTAACCTTGTTGACATGTTTATGTAGACCATGATACTGTGATGTAGCGTGTTGTCAGTGCAAATGTATTGAAGTCGCAGCTAGCTAGCTAACGTTAGGAAGCTACCCCAAATCGGTCGCTAGTTAGAAGTGCCAAGCTTTAACTGGATCTCTAAGCTAGCAGCTATACCTAGCTAGATATGTTGGTGCTTCTTCCTAGATACATGATTGGTTAGCAAATTTAAGACATTGTTCGAGAAAAATATGACTGTTTGTGACTTCAATGAGTAGATAACTAAGTGAAATAGCTATGTCTATAACATGTAGCAACATTCTCCGAAAGTGACAAACGAGCTTGAATGACGAATGGATAGCTGCAAGCTAGCTAGCCAGGCCTAAAAAAGTATTGCGGGATATCTAAGGTGAGCATTAAACTCCTCTTGCTACCCGTGACAGTTCAACTCATGTCATGAATGACTGAATATTGTTAGCATATAGCATCGCTGATGTAGTTAGCTAGCAACGTTGGGTAACATGATTACTGATTATTTTAGCGAAATGTTTTGTTTACAGTGTGTCAATTAGTTTTCTAGTAACAGCCGGTGAATTTGGTGCAACAGTCGAGTTTATTCCCTTTTTAACGTTCGCTATTAATATTACATTTCGTTGATTGTTTGAATGTTGAGGTGTAACGTTAATACAATGTAGGCCTAAATCGACATTTGTGTTATTGAGCTGATGCAGTATAATATTTAAATAATTTCCCTGCAAATTTGTACATGACACATTTGTGATATGGCTTTTAGTTTAAGTTGCATTAACTGTAATTTGTTTAATTAATGTCATTAACCTTATCACAACACAATGTTTGAGATTGTAATTGCAAACAGTACTTCAAATCAGAGTTAATATCATTACGCTTCAGGCAGATCAGTAAATGATCTGTATTTCCAAGTATTGTTTAATTATTGATACATATTATGTAACAGTTTATCCAATCAGAAGAGGAAAAATACCATTCATTTTCGCAGTCTGATGTTGAACTAATTAAAATTGGAGTGTATATTAACTGATTCGACAACAATACATTATTAATCTGCTCTAATAATTCTCAAATAGTTTTCTCCAATATTACAGTGCTGTGCAATCACACCAATAACTGTTATTTTCCCCTCTTTATCTCAGCCTGAAGAAGAAGCCATACGATGTCCTTGAAGCCGCGGGTGGTGGACTTTGATGAAACATGGAACAAGCTACTGACGACAATCAAGGCTGTGGTGATGCTTGATTATGTGGAGAGGGCCACATGGAACGACAGATTCTCGTATCCTTTCCGTTTCACCTCTACAGTAAAAAAAAAGTTCCTGAACTGTCGTTTTTTTGTGTGTGTTTTAGTTTGCCTATGATTTAGGAGGCTAAAATGCCACTGGTCTGTGATTATGTAGTCGAGCCATTAGAACAAGCCAAAGTTAACGTTGGGACATTTTCAAGTTCACGTGTCACTTTTTAAATAGAAAATAATGTCTGCATGTTTTTCTTCTTCAGTGTTACATATGAATGTGTTTGACTCCTTTACTCTAAAATCAGTGACATCTATGCCTTGTGTGTTGCTTACCCAGAGCCTCTGGGTGAAAAGTTATACACAGAGACCAAGGTGTTCCTGGAGAACCATGTCAGACAATTGTACAAGGTAAATACGATTCATCATTTGGGGGAAATATATTTGATCTGTTATCTACTAAATGTTAGTCCATTAAGCTATTGATTTCACTTGATTCAGAGAAATTTACATTGCTTAACATTGGATAGCCTAATAGCTGTATTTGTTGATTGTCTGCTTTTCATTGAGGTGCCAAGGTATTAAACTTATATTTTTTTGTCTGTAATTTCAGAAAGTTCTAGAGTCGGAGGAGAAGGTTTTAGTTATGTACCACAGATACTGGGAGGAGTATAGCAAGGGAGCAGACTACATGGATTGCTTGTACAGGTAATATCCATCAGCCTTTTTATGAATGTTTTGATGAACCCAGAGGAATAGGTGAGCCAATACACCAGGTTTGACTAAATCTGAAATAATACAGACCATCATATGAGTTCAGTCTTACTGTAAGCCCTATCTTTCCTATTGTTTAGTGCCAGTAAACTTGACTGTGGCTGTGTTTTGTAGGAGTTTGCCACAGAAATGCAATAGGAGGTGCATGAGCACTGTAGTTACTGTAGAGTTCAGTCCTTCCTGCTTCTCCCATAGGCTCCCCTCATTATTGGGGATTGTTACCTTGAAACGCTTGTCTTTGAAGTGCCAACAACCATTGACTGTTTCTGTGTGTGTCCTCTTCATTTGAAAATCAATACCCCATAGAGGTATTGGATCTATTTTTACAAGTGCACTTGGGCGGGTAATGTGTTTGTGTGTGTGTGGAATCTGATCGTACAGGAGTAGAGTACTGCTATTGTATAGCTGCCAGCACTTGTCACCTAGTCATGTCTATTTCCTGACCTACCCTGCCATTGACACCTTATATAAAGAACACTGCCACTTCTACAATTTAGGCTAAGCTACATTTTCTCAGGTGTTAAATATAAAATATATGCATTGGTAGATGTTTTGGGAAATGTAAGACTTTGGCTACCTCACCACAGTGACAACTTTAGATATCATCATTTTCGACAACAAGCTCCTCATCAATTTGAGAGGTAATTTAGTATGTTGTCATCCCATCATTTTGTATATATACATTTGAGTTCATATCTCTTCTCATCACTGTCCTGCTGATGCTAAGTGGACAGCACAGCTGTGAAAACAACTTGTAGATGGTCTGACTGTCATCAGAGCCAGCATTTCTGTCTATCTCTCTGTGGCCCGATAGGCCCTGGGAACTTGGCCATTCACACACACTAGTGAATCTGTAGAGACTTATGGGTCGCCCGTAGTGAGCTCGTCTTACCTACACTTTGGTAAATAACTCTAGATAAGAGTTATTATCAAGTGTTATTATTCTAATATGATGTTGTGTATTGCACTTTCTCTCCCCTCTTTCTAATGTAGGTACCTCAACACACAGTTCATCAAGAAGAACAAACTGACAGAGGCAGACTTGCAGTATGGCTATGGATGGGTTGAATTGAACGAACCACTTATGGAGATAGGAGAGGTAAGTCTCAATCATATCTTATTACATTCTCAGTTATTCAGTACAAGTGTCACAATATATCAGTTTGCATTTCTGAGTGCTTACATACAATATTATGTGCTCATACAATTCTCCTTACTGTAATTTCAGCTAGCACTAGACATGTGGAGGAAACTGATGATCGAGCCCCTGCAAGCTGTCCTGATACGGATGCTGCTGAATGAAGTCAAAAAGTTGGTTCTTGGTTTATATGTACAGTAGTTATTGGTTCAAATGTGCACTATGATTATACAAGGCTAGCATTGGAGGAGAAGCTCTTGAGGTGAAATGCACAGTTCTCGTATTTAGTGATTTGTTACTGTCATAATGATTTGGCCTGAAGGTTAGTTTCTGTGAAGATAAAGAAATAACCTTTTGCTCTGTTCTGACATAGTATTGTTGTAGCAGGCTAATCCAGTTTAGGTTATTACTGTTAGGCTACTTATTGAAATAAAATTGAAAACCACAAGTCACCTTCTACTCTTTTAATTCAATTATTTTGCAAGACACATTTAAATGCTGAGTAGAAATGGAATCACCCCTAATGGAGTGTGTTCTCTTCCAGTGACCGGTGCGGTGAGGACCCTAATCAGAAAGTAATCCATGGGGTTATCAACTCCTTTGTTCATGTTGAACAGTACAAGAAAAAGTTTCCTCTCAAGGTGAGTAAGCATCTGTCATATGTTGGGTTCTAGATATTTCTGGACAGTGGTCATTTATGTTTACTCAATAGCCTGTTTTCCCACAGTGAATTATTTTATTTTTAAGTTGTTAGCTTGGAGTCGATAGTCTTTGAAACTCATTTTTTTATATAGCCACTATGCCGTTGAATCATTGATAATGTTCATGCTTGCCTTTGTTAATTAATGTACAGTAAGTATACTGCATGTCCATGCCGACGTGTGTGTTCTCTAACGCGTGGCTTTTCCTATGTTTCAGTTTTATCAGGAAATCTTCGAAGGGCCATTTCTGACGAAAACAGGAGAATATTACAAACAGGAAGCCTCCAATTTACTGCAAGAGTCCAACTGCTCACAGTATATGGAAAAGGTAAGATGGCTGTAGTAAGTCCACCTAATAGAGATCCATAGTGCTGTATGAATTATAGGATCTCTGTGGTCTAACTGTTCACAGTAGCGTTATGGAAAAAGGTAAGATGTCTGATGGACAGGTAGTGTAGTTCACTTCCTTGTTACCCGCTGCTCTCTGTTTTATTCTTTGTACATAGAATCCAAGAGCTCTACTGTTCTCTATTGTGACCCTAAGAAATACTGTTGTCTCATTGGAAGCATGTAAGCAAACCGTTGATGTTCGGGTAGTATAAATTATGAATTCAGTTAAATAGTGGGACTTGCCATTGCTACAAATGGATATGGTGTATTTTGCTGTGTGTTCTTGGTGTTAGTTTATCAGAGGCTCGGTGACTCTTGGAGCAGCTGTACACAGGCATTGCTCTGCTGTAAGTCTGCGGAGACCCATGGAGCAACCAGCTGTAGCACTGGCAGAGTTTAATCTGTGTATTACTGTTTGACTGACTGACTCTAGTGAAAAGAGATCACAGACAGTCCCTTACATTAGCTAGCTAACTCGCATCATGGCTGCCGCCTGGTGCGTCTGAAATGGCACCCTATTCACTATAAACTGTAGTCCACTACTTATGGGCTTTGTGGAAAAGTAGTGCACTATATAGGGAGTAGGGTGCCATTTGGCACTTGGCCTCTGTTCACGAATGGACCTGTAAATTGGTGATCTGATAGCCCTTTAACCAGGATAAACACCACGCTGGCTTTAAAAGGCAATGGGGCAGTTGGCAGTGTGTAGGAGTGTCTGGCCATCTGTTGTTCTGCTGAGCGTGACTGAAGTCCCTATAAATGGGATATGTGATATGCCTCGCTCGCTGCCCTGGCCTGCGGTTCTCATGTCCAGACCAGCCTAACGCGATCAAACTGAGGTAGCTTTCCTTTTCAGAAAAACCCAGGCGCTTTAGCTGCTTTTAGCAACGCTAGTATTTGCACACTAGAGTTGCTAGGAATTAGCTTCCAAAAAAAAACGTAATAGTCTGCCGGAAGTCAACGTTAAATAACATTTAATTTAAACTTACTCTGCTGATCTTCCATAGGGTTGGTCCTTATACAGGGGGGTACATTCATACAAAAACATCTAATAGAACATAAATGAGACTTTCCAAGCGTGCGTCTGTTGTAGGCCCACTTCCTCTCTACTTACCTCATGTCAAACTAAAAGTCCTGAATGTGTGCCATACCGGCACAAAAAATAACTTGTGGGGGGACATTTATTTTTGACATGATGTAAGCAGAGAGGAACTGACCTCACCAAGGAACTGCATGGGTCTACAGCAGACCCACGTTTGGAAATTCTGTTTAATTATACGTTCCATTTGATGTTTTTTGGCAGTCATTCAGCCCTATTGGGCCTGGGCCAGTTGGCAAGTAGCGTCTTTGACATGTGCATAATTAACTGTATTTAACAAATGAATCAATCCAATGTGTTCCCTTCCCTCCCTGACTCCACCTAGGTTTTAGGACGGTTGAAAGACGAGGAGGTGCGATGTCGAAAGTACCTGCATCCCAGCTCCTACGCCAAAGTCATCCACGAATGCCAGCAGAGGATGGTAGCGGACCACCTGCAGTTCCTCCATGGGGAGTGTCAGAACATCATCCGCCAGGAGAAGAGAGATGGTCAGTCTGGTTACAGGAGCGACGGTCAGTTTGCTTGATACTAATAGATCCAGGGGCTGGCTTAGACTGTATTACTGTAGTTAGATGGTCAGTCTGTAGTTAGATGGTCAGTCTGTAGTTAGATGGTCAGTCTGTAAATTAGATGGTCAGTCTGTACACTGAACAAAAATATAAACGCAACATGCAACAATTTCAAAGATTGTACTGAGTTACAGTTCATATAAGGAAATCAGTTAGTTTAAATTCATTAGGCCCTAATCCATAGATTTTGGTGGTCACAGATACCTTTAAAAAAAGTAGGTGCTTGGATCAGAAAACCAATCCATATCTGGTGTGACCACCATTTGCCTCATGCAGCGCGACACATCTTAACATAGAGTTGATCAGGCTGTTGATTGTGGCCTGTGGAATGTTGTCCTACTCTTCAATAGCAGTGCGAAGTTGCTGGATATTGGTGGGAACTGGAACATGCTGTCGTCCATGGAGATTGAAAGCATCCCAAACATGCTCAATGAGTGACATGTCTGATGAGTATACAGGCCAGAACGGAGACATTTTCGTCATCAAGGAATTGTGCACAGATCCTTGCGACATGTGGCTGTGCATGATCATGCTGAAACATGTGGTGATGGCAGCGAATGAATGGTACAACAATGGGCCTCGGGATCTCGTCATGGTATCTCTGTGCATTCAAATTGCCATCGATTAAATTGTGTTCGCTGTCTGTAGTTTATGTCTGCCCATACCATAACCCCACCGCCACCATGGGGCACTCTGTTCACAATGTTGAAATCAACAAATAGCTCGCCACACAACGCCATACACACTGTCTGCCATCTTGCCGGGGCAATTGAAACCGGGATTCATCCATGAAGAGCACACTTCTCCAGCGTGCCAGTGGCCGTCGAAGGTGAGTATTGGCCCACTGAAGTCAGTTACGATGTCAAAATGCATTCAGGCCAAGACGACAAACATGCAGATGAGCTTCCCTGAGACGGTTTGACAGTTTGTGCAGCAATTCCTTCAGTTGTGCAAACCCATAGTTTCATCAGCTGCCCGGGTGGCTGGTCTCAGACGATCCTGCAGGTGAAGAAGCCGAATGTGGAGGTCCTGAGCTGGCGTGGTTACACATGGTCTGCGGTTGTGAGGCCGGTTGGATGTTAGACATTTTGGCAGTACGTCTCGATCACACTGACAGCGTCATTGCATATCCAATGGAACGCTGCGGCATAGTGTTACAGAGGCAGTGCGTTGTGTGGTGCAAACGCTGGATTTATCGAATGTATGCATCAAACTATGTGTAGACGGCTTGACAGAAATGGTAGTAGAAGTTGAATGTTGAACTTTTGTTGCACACACACACACATGATGCTGCGTATGATTTTGCGCAAAGACGCTGTTGGTGTGAACAATGCGAAAAACAATTTGAGGTGGGTTGTTGTCGAAAAATTCTCTACCAACAGCTCTGGTGGACATTCCTGCAGTCAGCATGCCAATTGCATACTCCCTCAACTTGACATCTGTGGCATTGTGTTCTGTGACAAAACTGCACATTGTAGAGTGGGCTTTTATTGTCCCCAGCACAAGGTGCGCCTGTGTAAGGATTATGCTGTTTAATCAGCTTCTTGATATGCCACACCTGTCAGGTGGATGGATTATCTTGGCAAAGGAAAAATGCTCATTAACAGGGATGTAAGCAAATTTGTGCACAGAATTAGAGAGAAATAAGCTTTTAGTACGTACAGTTGAAGTCAGAAGTTTACATACACCTTAGCCAAATACATTTAAACTCAGTTTTTCACAATTCCTGACATTTAATCCTAGTAACAATTCCCTGTATTCCTCCTGACAGAGCTGGTGTAACTTAGTCAGGTTTGTAGGCCTCTTTGTTCACACACTTTTTCAGTTCTGCCCACAAATACCAATACCTTGACTTTGTTGTCCTTAAGCCATTTTGCCACAACTTTGGAAGAATGCTTGGGGTCATTGTCCATTTGGAAGCCCCATTTGCGAGCAAGCTTTAACTTCCTGACTGATGTCTTGAGATGTTGCTTCAATACATCCATATAATTTTTTCCCCTCATGATGCCATCTCCTGCAGAAAGCACCCCCACAACATGATGATGCTATCACCGTGCTTCACGGTTGGGATGGTGTTCTTCGGCTTGCAAGTCTCCCCTTTTTCCTCCAATCATAATGATGGTCATTATGTCCAAACAGTTCTATTTTTGTTTCATCAGACCAGAGGACATTTCTCCAAAAAGTACAATCTTTGTCCCCATGTGCAGTTGCAAACCGTAGTCTGTCTTTTTTAATTGAGGTTTTGGAGCAGTGGCTTCTTCCTTGCTGAGCGGCCTTTCAAGTTATGATTAGTTTTCCTGTGGATACAGATACTTTTGTACCTGTTTCCTCCAGCATCTTCACAAAGTCCATTGCTGCTGTCCTGGGATTGATTTGCACTTTTCTCACCAAAGTACATTCATCTCTAGGAGACAGAACTCGTCTCCTTCCTGAGCGGTATGACCGCCGCATGGTCCCATTCTGTTTATACTTGCGTACTATTGTTTGTACAGATGAACGTAATACCTTCAGGCGTTTGGAAATTGCTCCCAAGGATGAACCAGACTTGTGGAGGTCTATCATTTTTTTTCTGAGGTCTTGGCTGATTTATTTGGGTTTTCCCATGATGTCAAGCAAAGAGGCACTGAGTTTGAAGGTAGGCCATGAAATACATCCACAGGTACACCTCCAATTGACTCAAATGATGTCAATTAGCCTATCAGAAGCTTCGAAAGCCGTGACATCATTTTATGGAATTTTCCAAGCTGTTTCAAGGCACAGTCAACTTGGTGTATGTAAACTTCTGACCCACTGGAATTGTGATAGATTATTTCACTGATAATTCAATATGTTTGTAAACAATTGTTGGAAAAATTACTTGTAATGCACAAAGTAAATGTCCTAACCGACTTGACAGAACTATAGTTTGTTAACAAGAAATTTGTGGAGTGGTTGAAAAATGAGTTTTAATGTCTCCAACCTTAGTGTATGTAAACTTTCGACTTCAACTGTATGGAACATTTCTGGGATCTTTTATTTCAGCTCAGGCAACATGGGACCAACACTTGTTGCATTTTATAATTTTGTTTAGTGTAGATAGGCAGTATAGTTAGATGGTCAGTCTGGTAGCTACTAGCCTATAGATGTGGTCCTTCTGTGGCTCAGTTGGTAGAGCATGGCGCTTGTAACGCCAGGGTAGTGGGTTCGATTCCCGGGACCACCCATACGTAGAATGTATGCACACATGACTGTAAGTCGCTTTGGATAAAAGCGTCAGCTAAATGGCATATATTATTATTATTATTATTAGATCCAGGGGCTGGCTTAAAGCCAGTGTTAATTAAGCACATCCTTTCTTTGGCGATTGAGAAGGCTGTATTTGACCTGGCTGGCTAAATCCTATATGTTTCTGGCCATTACCATAGCAAATAGCTATCAGATTTCAAATTGTCCATAGAACATCCAGCTGTGGCTGACTGTGAAGAGCTCCATAACCCCCCCATCTCTTCCCCTCTCTCTCCCCTACAGACATGGCTAACATGTACACCCTGCTGCGAGCCGTGTCCAGTGGCTTACCTCACATGATCCAGGAGCTCCAGGTCCATATCCACGACGAGGGCATCCGAGCCACCAGTAACCTCTCTCAGGAAAACGTACGTCACATCTCCACCTCCCCAAGTTATCACTCTACATTATCAGTATGCATGATCAGATGATGTTTTTAGATTTTACGTTCTTTTTACAATACAAAACATACACTGACAACAGCCTACAGACTCACGTCAACGTCATCACCCCTGCCCCAGACCCACCTGCTCACACCCCCATCTCCAGAGCTCGCATCACTCTCCGCCTCATGGCCTCAAACTGCACCATTTTGTTTCTATCCGTCACCCACAAGCACTTTCAACATTTAGATAAGAAAGCATTTGACCTTTCCATTGTGTTAACTATGGAGGATTTGTTGATTTCCAGTTTTTAAGTATACACTTTTTCGCGATGATTGGCAAGAAAAGTATCGTCCAATCGTTCGGTATTTCACTGCACCCTCATTTGCGATGTCTTATAATATGCAGACAGACGGATTACATTGTGCTACTTCTGACGGTCATCTTTCAAACTCCGACCGTAACTTTTGGAGGAAGTTCCTAGAAGTCATGGATTATGGAGTCATTATTAGTTTCCCACTTAAAGACATGACTGCCATTGTGCTGTACAAATTGTGAATGTAGAGTCTTGTATAATACATTCTATACATTAGTTTTATACTGGATTAAGCATACATTTTTGTCAACTGTAATTTCGTAAGTTATGTTCCAACGACTTATTTCTACATCTGGGTTCCAATAGTTCATCTTTTTTTCCCCTAAGTGATTGTCAGGTTTTGCATAGCTAACCTATAATATGAATATCCTTTTCTGACTCGAATATTTGACTCACATGATCATTGTCATAAACCTGATATGACAAGAATAGGTCACCAGTAACGCGTCTCAGTAAAACGACAGTCCTCGATGGGTTGTTTTAGGGGGCTTAAAACACTAGCTATACGTGATCAGATTATCAATAACTCACAGTTAACACACACAACCCTTTAAACCCCTTCTTTTTAAATCCCCTCTTTGAAAGTCACTGAGGTCTCTTCTAACCATGGTAGTCAAAATAATGGGCAACTTGGCATTTTAATACATGATGGAATGCTAATTGCCACACCTGCGTTACCATATTTCTACAGTTTATCTTAAAATGAGATTTTAACCTTAACCACACTGTTTACCTTATGCCTAACCCTAAATGTAAATTAAGACCAAAAAGCATTTAAAAAAAAAAGATATATATATGCAATTTTGACTAATGGAAACCAAGCACCTGCTTTCAATATACTTTATATCCCTGATTTCCTCAGGTGGTTCCTTTTATTTTGGCCGTTACCGGTATCTGATTATATCGCTAACATAATATAACAGGCCACTGCTAAACCTCCTGTTGTTTCATCTGGTTCCCTCCCCAGATGCCAACCCTGTTTGTGGAGTCCGTGTTGGAGGTTCACAGTAAATTTGTTCAGCTCATTAACACAGTGCTGAATGGGGATCAGCACTTCATGAGCGCACTTGATAAGGTATTATCATTATGACTCCCTGGCAAAATCACAATGTGGACACTAGACAGTTAATAGCAGTAGGTGGCGGCAGTGAGATGTTTGTCTTCACTATAGGATGTGCTTCCAGATTGTTCCTCACTCCCTGCGGGAAAGAATCAAGTTTGTATATATGAAGGCTCTTCGTTGGTTAAATCATAACTGTTAACTCTTGGTATATCTACGTCTAAGCTGTAGATGTACAGAAACTGATGACGGAAAATGACTGCCTTGTTTGATACTCCCCAGGCTTTGACGTCAGTGGTTAACCACAGGGAGCCCAAATCCATCTGCAAAGCACCTGAACTGGTGAGGCTCATTCATAACACCCGAGGTTTGGAAATGTGTGGTGTTATAAGATCATACCCTGGTAATAGACAAAGTTAAAAACCCTGTGCACAGCAGTGGGTCTAGATCTCTACTACTATATTTATTTTAATTTTATAGACCATAGTAATTTCTGACCGTGTGGTGTTTTGCCATTTATCCATATAGCTCGCCAAGTATTGTGATAATCTGCTGAAGAAGTCTGCAAAGGGAATGACAGAGAACGAGGTGGAAGACAAGCTGACCAGCTTCATTACCGTGTTCAAGTACATAGATGACAAGGACGTTTTTCAAAAGGTAGCTGGCAGACGCCAGCTGGCATTAGCATTAGCTGGCAGACGGTAGCTGGCATTAGCATCATTATCTCAAATGACCAGGGATATTGACTGCTAGTATGGCTGCTTTTTATTCCTTCCAGACTGAATTTGTGATTCACTTAAAGAGCATTAAACAAACAGATGTTTTTTTGGGAAGCTGAGATAATGAATTGATGTTTTGTTTTCAACTTAATTATGTTTTTCACTCCCCCCTTTCTTTCTTTCGCACAGTTTTATGCAAGAATGTTAGCCAAGCGGTTAATACACGGGCTGTCTTTGTCCATGGACTCGGAAGAAGCCATGATCAACAAACTAAAGGTGAAATAAGACTCTTTTCAACTTTAGCAGGCGCCGGTTAAGGTCTTTTCCAAGACAGAAAGGCTTCTGACGTGTGGGATAATCTCCTGTTTCTGTAGCGTGAAAAACCTTGACGTACAAGTACACTCCCTGGACAAGACGCCAACGGAATGCCAATAATTCATGCCATAATTTAAGCATCACTCTCTGAACTTGTCAGTTTTTCACTTTAAAATGCTTTTCCACATAACTCTCAGACCAACCCTTAAAGCAGTGATATGTAAAGTCAGAGTTGCGACACCTAGTGCGATCGTGGGGGTAACTGCAGAGGGGTAGACAAAATAAACAAGTTTAAAAAATGTTTTTCTTCTATGGAACAATATACAAACATTTTTGAGAAAGATTATTTGAAAAAAAACTATTTTGAGTAAATCTATTTTTGGTTTATTTTCATTTTAATAAGAGATCAAGATGTAATGATTTGAAGGTTATTTGTTGATTTAAAAATGTACATTTTAAGATTGTGTCTTGGGTCGTGAGAAATTCTTGCGGGAAAAATGTGTTCCTTGCTGAAAGAGTATGAATACCACTGCCACCAAGATGTCCTCCAGTGATTTTTGAACGTTTTACTCTTATGGGAATCAGTGATGTCATCAACCTCCCCTTGCTTGAGGAACAATAGAGGAGCATTAGAGAACAAAAGAGGAACCCCCCCCCCCCAAAAAAAAAAAAAAAACACACACTTCTCCCTTTCCCAGGTATAACGCTGTGAACTCTCTCTCCCCCCTGCAGCAAGCGTGCGGCTACGAGTTCACAAGCAAGCTCCACAGAATGTACACAGACATGAGCGTCAGCGCAGACCTGAACAACAAATTCAACAACTTCATCAAGACCCAGGAATCACCGGTCGAACTGGGCATCAGCTTCCAGATCTACGTATTACAGGTGAGAGGTGGTTGTTACTAGGGCTGGGGATTGCCAGGGACCTCGCGATACGATATTATTGTTTTTTCAAACATATTGCTCACTATATGAATGCTGCAGAGAGATGAGAGAGCATGATAAAAGGGGGTTTTGATCAGTCAGGGATATTAAAGTGCGGAAAAAAATTTGGCTCACTATTTAAAAAGATTGAGAACAAGCTATAGAATGAAAAATACAGGTGTTTTAAAATGTTACTGTCACATCAAAGAATATAATACAATAACTTTGTTTTTCCTGAGGGGAAACTTCTGGAGTGGTTGGGATTGTTTTTTTTTTAAATTAACATAGGCCAGGCATACTTGAGGTTACACATATAACACAAAACAGAGGACAGAGAGTGGCCAAATGACATCATCATAGCCATTACCAATAGTAGAACCGGACTCCCTGCTAGGAAAGAAAACACCAATGTGTTTTTTCCCCCCGAATAAATTGGTTGTTGTGACAGTACAGTGAAACAGGGTAATTGGGGAATTATCTGTGGTTTTTAAAGTAGTTTTTAAAGATTAGGCAACTTCAGGCACGTTTGCTGTGAAGCTCAATGACTATGGTGGTGGAGATATCTTACCGTGTGTGTCTGCGCATGTTGCAGGCAGGAGCCTGGCCCCTCACACACGTCCCCTCCTCTACCTTTGCCATCCCACAAGAGCTGGAGAAGAGTGTTCAGATGGTGAGTAGTGGTTCTGGAGACGCGGTTGTTTAGAGAGGGCTGTGCCCTTAGAGATATAGCAGTATCTTTCTGTGGTTCCCAAAGATTACACATGGCTGATCAACAAAACTGCAGATGTTAATCTTATGTCATTCTGACATGATTGTTTTCCTCTGCAGTTTGAGTTGTTCTATAATCAGCACTTCAGCGGGAGGAAGTTGACCTGGCTGCACTATCTCTGCACAGGTACACGCACACACGCACACACACATACACACACACACACACACACACACACACACACACGCGCGCGCAGCAAATGATAGTAGTACAGAAACCCAGTGCAAAAGATGTGGAATGTTTAGTTGACAGCAGTAGGGAAGAGTTTGGTCATTTGAGCCAAAGGTGAGTGTTGTCACTAGGAAACCATACACAAAATGTATAATTTTACCAAATATTTAGGAAAATGTCATAATTTCATTGAGTCTGTGAAGGAAGAAACAAAATGGAAAAAGTGCTAAGCAAGTTAGGTCCAAAAAACAGATTTTCACCAAGTCAAATTAGTTTGTGTTAATAGGTTTCAAGATGCTTGTATCTAAGTAGATCGTTTTAGGATTGTTCTATACATCAGTTGGGGTCTCTATAAACTACAATATGAGGTACTTAACCTAGCATAAAAGTGCATCCTTCTAGCTGTGTGGGCTAATCTGGTCAAAATGTTTGCCTTGGGGTAAGTTGATCCAATGGCAAGTTGAGCAAATTGAAGTGTTTTCTTCCCAGGCGTAATGGCACATTGTCGCTGGGATATGAGGTAACAACAATGTAAAAAAAGAAAGTACAGTGTTTGTTAGGCGTTAAAAGATGGTTAAAATTATTTAAACTACAAAAAAGCGATGGCATTGTGTTTTGGAAATATAATATTTCATTCAGTACAGACATTTGTAGGGTGCTTAATTTACCCTGGCCCAGGGCTCAACTTACCCCATACTGTAGTAAGTTGTGCTTTGAGACCACCTTTAAAAAATAAAAATAAAAAATGAGACAAGCTATGTTTTCACAACTAATGTTTACATGAATTCTGATTATTTCCAGGGATGCACAACATCCTGAAACATATATGTAGATATCTTTGTTGGAAAGAATACTGTACAGAGTGATGCTGAATATAAACTGGCTCAACTTACCCCATCCACTCTCGCTACCTTATGTTTCACTGAAACTGAAATCACATCCATAGCTCAACAAGAGTAACAGGGTGAGACTTCTATAGTCTCAAATGGATTGTCTGCATGCACTGCAGGGTGTTTTATCCCAAATCAGTGTGATACTACGACAGGTCCATGTTAGAGAGGCTCTGATTCTACCGAACACTGAGCTGCACCTGGCACCACTAATACATGATCCATGAAATCACACAGCGCTAAGACCGTGATGACTCCTTCTAACATTACAACAGCATACATTCCCCACACAAACACTGCAATTAATGGATTGGAACTAAATCCCTCTTTGCGGTTACAAGAATACCCAGAGAACACCGGATTGGGGATTACCTTTGTCTGATTTCTCCTTGCTTTTTCTTACAAGCAGTTATTAGGTGTGACGAATAAGATGGTGGTATTGATGTACAGCATTGGTGGTGATGATGGTAATGATTGGCACCCCTCTTCTTCAGGTGAGGTGAAGATGAACTATCTCTCCAAGCCCTACGTTGCCATGGTGACCACCTACCAGATGGCGGTGCTGCTGGCGTTCAACAACAGTGAAACGGTGTGTTACCAAACCGACATGTTTAGTGGAAATGGGCTGTCTTAACTGTGCCCTAACAAAGTAGTCACTTAGCTCGCTATCATATCCTAACAGGTAGGCTACAAGGAGCTCCAGGACTCCACCCAGATGAATGAGAAAGAGCTTCAGAAGACCATCAAGTCCCTGCTTGATGTCAAGATGCTCAACCACGACTCCCAAAAGGTCAGGGGTCAGGTGTCAGCAGCAACAGATTCACCTGGAGATCTGGAGTCAGCAGGGTCTTCTTTATTGGTTAGGAGGATTTTAAAGCATCTCATCTTGGCATTTGTGTTAATCCTCAGTTCTTTTGGATACTCTCATCAGTCAGTGGGTAACTATTTTTCTCGTCTTCAGGAGGAAATCGAGGCAGAGTCCACATTTTCACTAAATATGAGTTTCACCAGTAAAAGAACAAAGTTCAAGATCACAACGTCAATGCAGAAAGACACACCACAGGTACAGTACCCTATACCCTTGATTGCTCATCCTACAATGCAAACACATCTGCTGTTGTCTGTGTCAACATGTCTGCCTCCGTGTAAAGCCCTATATCTGTGTTTCCAACCCTGCAGGAGATGGAGCAGACGAGGAGTGCAGTGGATGAGGACCGCAAAATGTATTTACAAGCTGCTATCGTGAGAATCATGAAGGCACGCAAAGTGCTCAGACACAATGCCCTAATACAGGAGGTGAGTTTTAATGTCACACACGTCCAACCATGTACAGGGGATCGACACACCCTCGTAAGACTGACTGTCCTACAAAATCCTTGACTTCGGCGATGTCATTTACAAAATAGCTTCCAACACTCTACTCAACAAATTGGATGCAATCTATCACAGTGCCATCCGTTTTGTCACCAAAGCCCCATATACTACCCACCACTGCGACCTGTACTCTCTCGTTGGCTGGCCCTCGCTACATACTCGTCGCCAAACCCACTGGCTCCAGGTCATCTGCAAATCTTTGCTAGGTAAAGCCCCACCTTATCTCAGCTCACTGGTCACCATAGTAGCACCCACCCGCAGCACGCTCTCCAAGCAGGTATATTTCACGGGTCATCCCCAAAGCCGACACCTCCTTTGGCCGCCTTTCCTTCCAGTTCTCTGCTGCCAATGACTGGAAAGAACTGCAAAAATCTGGAGACTCATATCTCCCTCACTAGCTTCAAGCACCAGCTGTCAGAGCAGCTCACAGATCATTGCACCTGTACATAGCCCATCAGTAAATAGCCCACCCAACTACCTCATCCCCATACGGTATTTATTTATTTTGCTCCTTTGCACCCTAGTATCTCTACTTGCACACTCATCTTTTGCACATCTATCACTACAGTGTTTAATTGCTATATCGTAATTACCTTGCCACTATGGCCTATTTTATTGCCTTACCTCCCTTATCTTACCACATTTGCACACACTGTATGTAGACTTTTTCTACTGTATTATTGACTGTATGTTTGTTTATTCCATGTGGAACTCTGTGTTGTTTTTGTCGCACTGCTTTGCTTTGTCTTGGCCAGGTCGCAGTTGTAAATGAGAACTTGTTCTCAACTAGCCTACCTGGTTAAATAAAGGTGAAATAAAAAAAATGTAATAAATAAAAACACACAAGTTACTGTACACGAACTGAACAGATGCCTGAGATAGAGGGAGACACTAGCCTGGTCACTGATCTGTTTGTGCTGTCTTGTCAATGGCCATAGGAGTTTTCTACACCGCACCAGCAGATTTGGGAACAGGCAAGGGAGATACAGGTTGAGACATGGAAATGGAGAGATCCAATGGTTTCCCTGAGATCACAGCTCTGTCTTTCCCCTGCCAGAGGGAGTACTGTGTCCTCCCTGGTGTGCCTCTCTAACCTATGTCTCTTCCTGCTGTCTTCCTGTGTTGATGTTCTACTTTGTTGTCAGGTGGGTGAATTCCTTCCCTGATGGTAAGATACTGTTATGCCGTCTGTGAGTCGAGAACCCAGAACAGAGAGACGTGTCAGGATGGAATGAGTGTCTCTCCTTATGGATGATGTCAGAACACGCCTGCGGACTGGAGAGACGGCCCCTTGCTCTCAGCTGTCACCTCTTTCTCCCTCGCTCTCTTTCTCCCTCGCTCTCTCTCATGTACTCACTCACCATGTTCTTTCTCCCTAACAACACACCACCTCCAACTGCTGTTTTTCTTTTTCTGTTTGTACTTTAAATGGTTCAATATTTGTTATTTCAGTCGAAGCGTATAATGAGGGCATACGTGACTGCTTTAGTGGCTTACCTTTCCCACCACATATGCATATGCCCCTCATCTCTTGAGCAATCTCATACTGTTCCATGCTTTCAACACCTCTCCATGGAGAGATTGGTACATACCCGAGATGCTGGTTGCCCAGGGCCAACCTGTGATGTGGTCTCTAACTCCTGCATGTGCTCTCACTGGTCCTTGGGCTGTACGTGATTGCGCAAGAGAAGAGCTGTATTATCACTAGGTGCGTGAGATAACTGATCACCGCTCCAAGGGAGGTTCTGTAGCAAATTGAACGGAAGACGAGTGCATCTGAACGGCCTTTCAGTACAGACTGGATTTCTTTACACATCCAGTAAACCTCTCAGAGCTCACTCTATGGCTTTACAGACCATTCCATTGGGCACAGCTGTACTATCGCAAGCAAAGGCAGTTGAGGTTGATTGTTTTTGTTAAATATCCAGCTGGAGAAATAAACGGCATGCTGTAACAGGAAAAATAACAATATCGAATCCGGAGGGAATGTTCACTGCGTTGACGATGGATCTATTAACCAACGACAGAGTAACACAGTTTGTTAATTTCTCTCTCTGTCTGTTTTATTTCTCCACTCAGGTCATCAACCAGTCCAAAGCCAGATTTAACCCCAGTATCAGCATGATCAAGAAGTGCATTGAGGTGCTCATCGACAAGCAGTACATCGAGAGGAGCCAGAGCTCTGCAGACGAGTATAGCTACGTGGCGTAATGGCGGGATAATGGTGTATAAGGCCCCTACCCCAACCAACTGCTGGCTAAGCAAAGAACGACAGAGGCCATTCTTCATTTATTTTTGGGCTGTCGCTGTCTCGCATGCTCCTATAAGGAGGGAGGGATGAAGCAGGTCTGTGGGCCTCCATCTTGGAAACAAACAAAACTGTTCAAACCAGACAGCCACTGAGTCATGACACCCTCTGGCCCCCATCCCCTCCTCATCTGATTTTATGCTGTTTACAACATCACCAGTGCCACGCACCCATTGCGTCAATGGAAAATGCCTGTAGGTATCTGAGCGCAAAGCTGATAATACATTTTTGGTCGACTTAGCCGAAAACAAAAAAAGAATGGGGGAAAGCAAGTGAGCTGTGACATTGACAAAAATGTTAGAGACTAGACGCGGAAAACCATGCTTTCTTTTCTCACGTTTGCAGTTGTTTTTAAATGTATCGAAGTTAAGAAAAAAATATTGTAATAAAACCGGTAACTGTATCTACTTTCAAATGTAAAGAAAAAACAAATTGAGGTGACAAACATGATCCTGCTGCTTGTCAAATAAATAAATAAAATACTGAGGGTTTTTGGTAAATATTTTAAAGGAGTGTGTATGGGTCAGTGTGATGAAAAATGAACAGGATGGATGTATTGTCTCTTTATTACCAAAGCCTACCTCCAGGGGGAGTGCAAGGGGACACATTATTATTACTTAAGGAGTTACAAATTGTTATGTAATTTACAATCCTGTATTCTTGTATTCCAATGCTGTTGATTGCTTTATTTGTTAATGCATAAGATGAGAACCAGGGTCCACTGGTCACAACACCTGGCCAACCAGTAGCTCTGCCCAAGGACCAGTGAGAAGATCTACAGCCGTATGTATCGAGCATCTCCGAGTAGGAGTGCAGATCTAGGGTTAGGTAAATCCTGTCAATATAATCCCATTTTATGATTTAAAAGACTAAACTGATCCTAGATCTGTAGTCCTACTGTGAGGCGCTTGATACATGCAGCCCCAGGGCCAGGAGGCTGAGATTTGCTGATCACTGTTTCAGGCATCCTGAGCTGGGCAACAGCAGTCTCATACTGTGAGTACCCTGAAGACCACATGAAAACAGGACCAACCAGCTGTCATGATTGACAGAGAGCTATGGCATACCATGATCTGGCATTTGGCCCCCATATGCATGTAAGCACATCATTTAGTATACGGTTTATTTAAATACCACCCATTTGGAGGGATCCATTGCGAATATATAGGTTTGTTTCTTAGCCTCATCTGATTAATCTAACAATGGATGTATTACAGAATAAAATATGTATTACCATTTGAATTAATGTGGTGGTTTATTTGGGAGGTGGGACTGCATTCCAGCTGACTTGGACGTGCTCCCTCCTCATTAGCATGCAGCGTGGTCATCTATCCAGATGTGCTCTGTCCCTGGTACATCTATCCAGATGTTCTCCTGCCTCCCTCTGTCCGTCTCTCCACAAATCTCTCTCCCACGTCTGTCGTCTGCTGCTCATCAGGGCCATTAGAACTTTCATTTGGACAATGGAACTTGGCTGGATTATAGCAAATATTTCTATTCGCGATTCACATGAGGCATGCAGCTATTGCATACTGGTTTAGAGGCATATTTGAAGACCTTTTCGTCCCCAGTCACAAACAGTCTGCACAACGTGACAAACCGTTCTAGTGGAGGTATGCAGGATGGTCATCTATCCAGATGTGCTCTGTCCCTCTTCAAAAATCTATGTCAATCTGCCGTCTTCTGCTGATCAGGACCATTAGCGCTGCAATTTAGACAACTGAATACTTGGCTGGATTCTATTCAGAATATCTATGAATGAAAGCAGAGCTGACACAGAGCGGCCAACTGGTGCGTCCTGGAAAAAAATGGTCCTAAACTGAGTGAGAGGGAGGATATTTGTCAATGGCCTGTGTTCCTTGTATGAGGCATGGGCTGAAGCAAAGAAGCAATTCGAGATTCCCAATATATGCTATTGCATAGCCCTACTACCGGAGAGGAGGAATATTTATATGTGCTTACAAAAATGTGCATACCATGAGAAACTGTTCAAATTGAGACCTAGGCAAGCATAGACAGAGCTTTAGAGATGTATTTATTTTTTTTACCCTAAAATATATTGTCTATGGTGTAAAGGTCACTGACATTGGTGTATTATTATAATGAGGTAAGAGTACACTTGGGAGCGCTGACCCGAGCAAAAAATAAAACATCTAAAACTTCAACAGTCTTGACCGGTATGTTTTTCTTGCACATTAAGAGACTGTTTAAAGACCTGATCATTTTTCCAAAAATGTATTAATGAAAATAGAATAGAGTAGAACATGACAGAATAATGTTGAAAAGAACAGAATAGGCTAAAATATAGGAAAATATACTGAACAAAAATATAAACACAACATGCAACAATTTCAACGATTTTAGTGTGTTACATATAAGGAAATCCGTCAATTGAAATTTGGGCTCCCGAGTGGTGCATCTCAGTGCTAGATGCATCACTACAGACCCTAGTTCGATTCCAGGCTGTATTACAACCGGCCGTGATTGGGAGTCCCATAGGGCGTCACACAACGCAGCGTCGCCCGGGTTAGGGTTTGGTCGGGGGTAGTCATTGTAAATAAGAATTTGTTCTTAACTGACATGCCTAGTTAAATAAAGGTTCAAGTAAAAACAAATCAATAAAGACCTAATCTATGGGATTTCACATGGATGTGCTTGGGGGGCATAGACCCACCCACTTGGGAGCCAGGCCCAGCCAATCAGAATGAGTTATTCACCCACAAAGGGGCTTTATCATTAAATAACCCTCAGTTTCATCAGCTGGCTGGTCTCAGACCATCCCACAAGCGAAGAAGCTGGATGTGGAGGTCCTGGGCTGGCGTGGTTACATGTGGTCTGCGGTTGTGAGGCCGGTTGGTAGTACTGCCAAATTCTCTAAAATTACATTGTAGGTGGCTTTTGGTAGAGAAATTAACATTTCAATTCTCTGGCAACAGCTCTGGTAGACATTCCTGCAGTCAGCATGCCAATTGCACACTCCCTCAAAACACCTGTGGCATTGTGTTGCGTGACAAAACTACATATTATAGTGGCACTTTATTGTTCCCAGGTGTACCTGTGTAATGATCATAATGTTTAATCACCTTCTTGAAATGCCACACCTGTCAGGTGGATGGATGATCTTGGCAAAGGAGAACTGCTCACTAACAGGGATGTAAACAAATTTGTGCCCAATAATTTGAGACATAAGCTTTTTGTGAGTATGGAACATTTTTGGAACCTTTTACTTCAGCTCATGAAGCATGGGACTAACACTTTACATGTTGCGTTTAGATTTTTGTTCAGAATACATGACGTGTCCATAGTAAAATGCCCAGCGATGACACACGGCTCCAACTACTACTAACTATCACATGGAATTCTGAAAGGGACTTGGGAAGTTTCGGTTCATGGTGAGTCACCACAGTACTCGTGGTCACCAGCGCGGGGAGAGAGACTCCAGTCACGCCACCCTCCCAGCACTGTGCTGTGTATGATTGCCGCGATGCAGGCAGGCTATTCGTTCAAGGAATAGGATCGTAGTTGGAACACTTTAGAGAACAGGTGGTCGGTAAAAACGTTAACGTTTAGACGGTATGAAGA
The DNA here is from genome assembly GCF_023373465.1 of Oncorhynchus keta. NCBI lineage: Eukaryota > Metazoa > Chordata > Actinopteri > Salmoniformes > Salmonidae > Oncorhynchus > Oncorhynchus keta. The sequence goes on along the minus strand of NC_068448.1, from coordinate 56,515,072 downwards.
GACGATGAAGATTATTGCCGTCTGCTTGTTTGGAATACAATCTTTTTGACACCAAAGGAAATTCATAATTGGAACATCCTACAAAGTAGTGAGGAATACACCTCAACGGAAGTACATCGGGATTCGGGAACTAATATGAAAGTGACAGTGTGTTTTGGGAGAACCAGGGTGGTGGTTCCTTGTGGCAATGGAACTATTAAAGTCCACAGTCTTATCGAGCAAGCCGCCATGAGATATAAAAAGGCTATTGCGAAGGTAGGAAGTGTATTTTTTTTAAATTAATTTTTGCAATGGGTGCTTTTGTTCTTCTGCGGTAACATTGTAGCAAGGCTGGTGCAGTTTACTCAATATGGCGATTTTCTTAGAGAAAGACGGGGAAGGGGAATACAGAAAATGATTATTGTTTGAATGATTGATTGATTGAACGACATGATTGACGTGGAGTGGCGCTAAAAACAGGGCGATGCACAAAGTTGCCCTAGCCTAGCCCATAGATAGCAAATCCTCAAACGTGAACATTGTATCAACGGTGCCAACAATGTTACAACAACATTAGGTGCAACAGATAAATTATGTTGTCAAACTTATATAAGCGAGTCCTCACGTCTAAACTGGCGGTAGCCTAACAAGTGTAGGCTATAACAATGCTATTGCATTCGTCCACAGATGTTATGGCAACGATGCTAGAGCAGTGTTGTGGTGCAATCACAAGAAGCTCGAGTGTGTGTGTGTGTGCGTGCTTTGGACTGATGAACAGTATCGGACGGTGAATGTGATTGACAACTATCGATCAAGGTGTCATTTCGCGCCACAACGCAACGTTCTCACCGGTCTAGAATCCTGAATCCAGGCTTCCTGGATTGCGCAGGCAGGGCCTGGAGGGGAGGATGTGTTGAGGTGGGGGTTGTGTTTGTACGGTACGATTATTCTGGATTCCTCTGGAACTGGTCTAATTAAACGCACTCGTATTGCAATATTTATTTCTAACCTACCCTACTATTGACGTGCTTATTTATCAAAGGCCTATCAACTATAGTCTAGATTGTAATGTTATCATATTCATGAATAGCCCTAGGCTACCGAATGTTAATCAACTGCACTCTAGCTTACATTTACTCAAGAGTTTGCAACGTTATTTACTAATGTTTAAAACATTAATCACTTACGTTTATGTTCATGCATGCATGGTCTAGACTAGTGTATACTTCTTGAACTTCATAGTCCATGGTGCACAGATTGCCCAGACTGATCCATCTTTCCCACATGTTATTTAGCAAGAACACTCACATGAGTAATGTAATCAGACAGGGATCCTTCACATTTTCGAAATTTGTTTCCATTATTTCCTTAATTTAAGCATCTGTTAGTAATACTCTTAAAAGGCTTCTTGTTTTTAAGTGTCAGTGTGCCAGGCTTTTAGCCCAGGGCTGAATAGGGCCTGATTGCATGTCCTTTTGTGGCACTTTAATGGTCAGGTTTAGGCTCATTAAATTAAATTACTACTGAATGAATTCAAATGTGTTACTGTTGCTATGGCCGGTGCCAACATTGACTGGCCCCTGAACAATGTGTGACAACATTACTATTGGTGTCACATCACTGGGACCTTTTCATTTAACAGAGCTCTGTCTAAATGCTTTGGTGAACCAAAGCTGGTATTGCAAAGATATTTCTTTACAGGGAGCTGTTTGTGCATGGAAAATTGTTCAACATTTTCCCTCTACCAGAGAGGGGGAGGACGTGGCTGGAAAGGCTATGAGAAGGTATGAGAAGGGTAGAAGGGTTGGTTTTACGGTGAGGACAGGAATGAGGTTGGGGAGTGCTTAAGATTGAATTATGTTTTAAAATGTTTTTGATTCGTTATTGAATTGCTTGTCAGAGAGAAAGGAAAACTGTCTCAAAATGGTCCCTCTGTCAAATTTCCTGGCTTCTGAGAGGTTAACTCTAGATTGAACCAGTTTGTCCACACTATTCAATTTTACAACTTCTTACACAAATATACATTTTCACACTCAAGTGCTGTCGCTTCGGGCACCATACACTCTTGGTAGGCTACCTTCCTCACATCTTGACACCTCATTATACACAAAGGGCACTTTCTGTTCAGCACATGCTTTTCAGCACATGCTGTGCAGTGCGAAGTCAAACAATGACTTTGGTCATATAAATAGGAACTCCTCCCTCCCTCCTCCACTGACTTGTAACACAAACGCTAACACACTCCCCTGGTCGGACATGGTTGCTCCTTTTCCATGGTTCAGCAGAATGAAGGCGACTGCTCCATTGATCCAGCAAGTGTCGGTTTCCCCTTTGGAGTTCCACTTTGCCCTCTGTCCTCTATCAACGCTAGACTATTTTAAGGCAGCCTGGTCTGCCGGTAGCCTGGTCTGCCGGTAGCCTTGGGTACCAGTGTTTTTAGATAACGTTCCACTCCTTGCCGCGCCTGTCATTTGCCAAAGATCTGTATACAAGTTTTTGGCAAATGACAGGAGTGGCAAGGAGTGGACAGTTAGCTAAAAAGGCTGTTATCCGGATGAGTCTGCCAGGGCTTAACACAATGGAACCTGAGCTTTGGTACAATGCCCATTGAAGCTGTGAAGAGAGACACTTCACACAAACTTTGAAGAGACACAGGCACACACACATGCTAACACACTCTCTCTCTCTCTCTCACACACACATACACACATCCATGTATTGTTCTTTTCCTGCATTATTGATTTTGTATTGTAGATATACTACCGTTCAAAAGTTTGGGGTCACTTAGAAATGTCTTGTTTTTTTGTTGTTGTCCTTTACAACATTAACAATGTCTACACTGTATTTCTGATCAATTTGATGTTATTTTAATTGATGACAAATATGCTTTTCTTTCATAAACAACATTTTATAATTGACCCCAAACTTGTGAAAGGTAGTATGTGTTATGGTAGAGTGGTAATAATGTGGTGTTTTATTGTATGTAAATGTGATTGGACCCCAGGAAGGGTAGCTGCTGCCTTGGCAACAGCTCATGGGGATCTGGAATAAATACAAAACTGAAGAGGCCCCACAGGTTTTCTGTGCAAAATTATTATAAAAAAGTAAATAATAATTGGACATAAGACTGTTAACACCAGCAAACCATCTCCAAGTGATTTTTAATTTAGGGAATCTGTTCCAAAGTATTCCCATGCAGAATAGATATATAACAGGTTTAAAATGATGTTTTAGTCAGATTTGAAATCTGTTTGGGCTTCTTGCGGTCAATTTGCAGTCTACAAATGATTTGTAAGTATGTTCTGGCCCCCCGGCCATCCGCTCAAGGAAAAAATCGGCCTGTGGCTGAACTATTTGATGATCCCTGCTCTACTCCCTCTCATATTGGTTATGGGAAATTCAAGTTTATCTGTTCCTTATGATTTTTTAAAAATGTATTTATTTTTTTACATTTGAAAGTTATTAAAAAACGCGTCCTCTGAACGTGTCCCGGTTGTGCTGATTATGTGATATGCCTTTTAACAGTCTGAGTGTGAAGGTAGCTGCTGCTCTGTACATGTGGGGTGTATCGGGTTGGATACTGTGTGTTACAGAAATGTCTGTGCAACACGATACAAGTTTTATTCTATGCTGCCCATTCTGAATAACATTAAGAGTCAGACTGACTGACTGATTGGTATCTGGCATGCAGATGCTCTCTCTCCTCCTGAGCCCCAGCCTGATTGCGCCTATCAGTGGTGAACCCAATCAAACCGAGTCAGTCTCTTGCTGTGTGTTATCGTCCCAGCAGGAGGAGAAGACCCAGGCAGGCTGCTTTTAGTAGGGGCCAACCTCTTGGCTTCCCTGTTCTCAGTGGGACAGTACCACTTGGCTGTGTGAGTTACCTACTCAAGGACTCTTAACCTCAGCCAATGAATGCAGAGTCATGAAACATGGGCTTTTAATTGATGCTGTCCTTGGCTTTCAAGAAGCACTTGGCTTCAGTGTAGGAGTTGAGATATATCACTTTTTACTGTTGTGGTGGATGGAGTCTGCTCAGTGAGTAAGTCATGAATCTATTGATTCTCAGGAAATGCTTCTTTTGTTGGAAAATAGTTGCTTGAATGTGTCAGAACGTGAGTATTTATTTATTTAAAAAATGTGTTTTGAAAATGCTCTGGCGAGGAAACATCACATGTGGTGGGCTTATTTCATAAATCCTGTATGTCGTGAACTGTGGAGAATTACCAACCTGTTTGACTCGTTTGCAGTGTTGCCATACAATTCGTGCCCTTCTTCATGAAATGACATAATTACCCGTATGATGTGGAGTCGGGACTTGTCAGGACAGGAGTAGCTCAAATGTTGAGGTGAGAACATTTGTTAGGTGGCCAACGCTATGATGCTACATATTCACCCAGGGCTTCAGTGCTGTCGTGTGAAGTGACATGTGGCTCAGTGCCTGGCCCGAAGACCGTTGAGAAGAGCCACGTTAAAAGGCGCTCTGTTTTGTCTTTCATCTTCAAATCAGCTTGTGTGTGTGACAGACACCCATGCCTCATCCCTTTTTACATTTTTATTTTTTTTACACATGATAATGGTGACTAAGCTTTCTGTGCTAAGCATGGATACAGCAACGTAAATAAATAGATGACCATTATAACACATGCGGTGGAATCATCTGGGGAGATCACAGGTTTGTAGGTTAACAAAGCTCAGTTGGTCAGGAGTTCATATTCGATGTGGACGTTTTAGATGGTGGTTGGAATCTTTTGTACCCTTAATTCCCTGTGTCTTTACATTTTGTTATTGCAGTGCATTGTTAAGGAATCAAGGACAGTGTTTCTGTGTGGCAATACATGGCATTTTTAATTCTGTGGGGCTACACTTGGCCTATTCCACCTGCCCCTCATAACATTGTCACCGTATGAGTCCTTATGGCCCTACTCAGAATTCTCCCTTTGTCTCCTAGACCAACATGTCTCACATCCTGTGCTGGATGAATGAGCTCTGTCATCTCTGCCTCCTCACCCCTCCCAGAGGCAGCCAATGACCCTTTACCTCTAGAGCCCAGCCAGACTGGCTCCTGGATGTCCTTAGACCTGATGCAACTTGAGTGGACTGAAATATCTATGCTTTCCATGACTGAAAACAACAGGGAGGCAAAGGGAAGCATTCATGATCTGAGTACTGTAGCAATTCTGTGGATCGGCAGCAATCCTGTGGATAACAGAGTTGGGGTTTCAATTCAGGAAGTAAATTGTACAGGGTTGAGGTCTATTCCATTTAAATTCAGAACATAAGAGGAATGGCCCATGGGGAACATTTGAATTGGAATTTAGGTTTACTTCCTGAATTGAAATGGAATTGATCCCATCCCTGTACTGTCTTGTACTTCCCATTTGATATTCCAGTCAGGATGTAAATGTGGGAGTGCTGTAATCCTTGGCTACTCTCAGCCAGTGAATGGAATTAGGAGAGAGTCGGCTGCCTGTGAAACACCACTAGGGCAACTGTGATGAGCCAGGGGAATGTATGTCAGTGCTCTGCTCATTGGCTCTGGTTCGTCACCTCATTACATAAGACCGAAGCACTTGAGTTATGTCAGAGCTGTTACAACTGACAAATGGGGACATTATGGTAATGATATAGCTAATGAATTAGCTGCTATGTCCTTGTATCACTGGAACCACCATGAATATGCCCCCATAGTATGATGCCGTGTTTCCTCACTGATACAACGGTGGTCAAGAAGAAGTCATTTGAATCCCAAATTGCACCCTATTCCCTATATAAGGTGCTACTTTTAAACCGGGCCCATAGTGTAATGCACTATGTAGGTAGGGAATGTTATACTGTAGGTAATACGGTGCAATTGCTGGACACTTTCATAGGCCCTGTTCATTTTCACTACATGATCAGGGACAGGGGGCTCGTTTTAAAGGACGAACCTGACAACCTCTCGTCCCCTTCAGCTTTCACACAGTCTTATACCCTACTGGTACCCGGTGCTCTTTCCACCTGGTTAAGCTCTCCTGTCCTTCCGTGCTAGTTCCTTTCAGGGGAATAGCATGGTGTCTTAGTCTCCAACACAGTCCTCGCTGCTGCAGAAATCATGAGTTGAGCTACCCAGCAAGAGAGGATGTGCACTGCAGGCCCGTGGTGAGACGTGAGCTAAAACTTTAATGCGATCCAATTTGCATTAGTAGTCATTTGTTTTTAGTTTGGGTCAAACATCATTCAAGGCAATTTTCCTCTCTGAGAACTAGTGCTGGAACATGGAAAGGCTACAGGCATCATCTACTTTGTGAATTGATAGGCGTGTGTGAAATAATAGGAGTGAAACTGTTGCAAAAACAGAACGTCGTGTTCAAACAAGACCGTTTTAAAAAACGATTGAGCAGTACAGTGTGTAAAAAAAAAAAAAAAAAAAAAAATCAAATCAAATGTTATTTGTAACATGCACAAAATATAACAGGTGTAGACTGTGAAATGCTTACTTACAAGCCCTTAACCAACAATGCAGTTTTAAGAAAGTATTTACTAGAATAAACTGAAGTATAAAATGTGTGTAAAAAAAAAAAATTATAATTAAAGAGCAACAATAAAATAACAGTGGCTATATACAGGGGGTAGCAGTACAGAGTCAATGTGGAGGCTATATACAGGGGGTAGCAGTACAGAGTCAATGTGCGGGGGCACTGGTTAGTCGAGGTAATTGAGGTAATATGTACATGTAGGTAAAGTGACTATGCATGGATAATTAACAGAGTAGCAGCTGTGTAAAAATGGGGAGTGGGGTGTAGAAAATGCAAATAATCCGGGTAGCCATTTGATTATCTGTTCAGATATTTTATGGCCTGGTGGGGAGATGCTGTTAAGCCTTTTGGACTTAGACTTGGCGCTCCGGTACCACTTGCTTTGCTGTAGCAGAGAGAACAGTCTATGACTTGGATGGCTGATCTTTGGCATTATTTTTGGGCCTTCCGCTGACACTGCCTGGTATAGAGGTCCTGGATGGCAGGAAGCTTGGCCCCAGTGAAGTACTGGGCCGTACGCACTACCCTCTGTAGTCGGTCGGAAGCCGAGCAGTTGCCATACCAGGTGGTGATCAACCAGTCAGGATGCTCTCGCTGGTGCAGCTGTACAACTTTTTGAGGATCTGAGGACCCATGCCAAATCTTTTCAGTCTCCTGAGGTCCAATAGGCTTTGTTGTGCCCTTCACGACTGCCTTAATGTGTTTCGACCATGAAAGTTTGGTGATGTGGACACCAAGGAACTTGAAGCTCTCAACCTGTTCCACCTTACAATTATACTCCATTACAGAAAAAGGAGATGCCGTACTGTGCTGTAGAGGGCACATATAGAATGCTCCATAATTTGAATTCATAAAGCAGTGAATTCTAAATAAACACAGTTCAAGTAGATTTCCCAATCAAACAGAATACAGAATGATGTTTGTGTCCTTCCTGGGTCTGTAAGTGACACATGGTGGAAGTTATTCATCTGTGGGTCTATATGGTTCAGTATGGGGATCAGAGAGTCATGTAGGCATTATAAAGGCACCAGCTGTGGCCTGGTCATGCAGAGTTTGAATATTTCTGAAGACGAACTTTGTTTCTCTATTCATTTACATGCCCTCATTAATCATGGATTTCTCTTGAGTGGTCAGTCAGTCAGCAAGACTATAGATCTGCTAAGTTTCGATTGTAATGGTGTGTATAGTAATACATACTAATGCTGAATACTGTACATGATAGTTAGCCTTAAAGGTTCAATGCAGCTGTTTTAATCTCAATATCAAATCATTTCTGGGTAAGAATGAAGTACCTCACTGTAATAAGTTAAAATGGTCAAAAATAAACTAAAATGGCAATTTCTCAAGCAAGAATTTAGCTCTGACTCTCTGGGTGTGGTCTGAGTGGGGAGGGGAAACTTAACTTGCTGTTATTGGCAGAGCAGTTTGGAACTACCAGACAGGCCAAAACTCCATCCCACCAAAACAGCCTGAAATTTCATGCAATCTTTTCAAACAGCTCTTAGACTAAATGGGAATTTCACAGTGTTATTCCATCGTCCGTAGTGTCTAAATATATATATATATAAAACACAGAAAAATCTCACTTTTGACTGTACAGGGCCTTTGAAGATTGCCCTTTAAACATATAACAGACCAACTCAGAAGGCCTACACTGGGCTTATTTCATTTTGGGATGTCAATGTTATCTTGTTTGTCACATAATCAAACAGTCCTATTAAAATGATTGGTATTGATTTGCTGTCATTTCTCTCCATTTCCTGGACCCAGTATGACAAAAACAATCCCTGATGCATTGAGCCATTCAGAAACCAAGGTGGCCTTGACAGAGAGTGAGGTTCAATCTATCGTCCCTCTGTTTGAGCCAGTCTCTAAATGAGTGTATTAGGATAGTGTGGCTCCAGGAAAGCCTATACAGAGTGACATGCCAAACAGGAACTCTGGAAAGCAGTGTTTTCTATCCCACCCATGGCCTTGCATGAAGGAATCCTGCTTCTTGTTGTTGTGTTAGCTGATGGGCTGAGACAGGCAGCGGTAATCATTACCTTGGACTGTTGAGGATTGCAGTAGCTATGAATGCAACGCACACACACAGCTAAAGGGAAGGTTACACATTCCTTACGGTTTTGCATATGTAAATGTTTTTAAATAAAAATAATAAAACAAAGTAATGATATTTCACATGAAATCATGTGTTTTTGGAACACTTTTACACATCATGATATTTCACATGATGTTTCACATGATCACAACCTTTCACACATACATTCAAATGTTCAAATAGTAATATTTTTTAAAATTCTATTTCACAGGTGATACACTGCAAATGTAAATTAGTCGTTAGGATACACACAACAGTGCTTTCAACAGTCTTTTGTACATATATATTTTACACACATGATTACATTGTATGTTTTTATTTTAACCTTTATTTAACTAGACAAGTCCGTTAAGAACAAATTATTATTTACAATGACAGCCTACCCCAGCCCTAACGACACTGGGCCAATTGTGCACTGCCCTATGGGACTCCCAATCACAGCTGGTTGTGATACAGCCTGGAATCAAACCAGGGTCTGTAGTGACACCACTGAGATGCAGTGCCTTATTAAACCACTGCGCCACTCGGGAGCCCCTAAATACAGTCATTCTTATTCAACATGTCGTCACCTGCAATTTGAACTCTCAACCTCTTGGTTCACGGCATTCTGATCTTCCTGCTATGCCACTACAGTATGTCTGTCAGACTGATTTCACATGTATTCCTAGTCTACAGGTTGTACTTAAGTAAAGTAAATCTGCTTTGTTAGAAATACACAAGAGAAATAATGTTATATTTATCATAGTGATACCTCCAATTGCTGAAATAAGTAAATGAAATCAATAGTGAGATTAACGAATAACTAAAATTGCAATGCAGATATGTGTTAAATTTGAAAAAGTGAGTTCAAACGAATTGTCCCAAAAGAAAAAAGAATTTAATTTGATTTTATTGTAAGTGAAAGTGAAGTAATGCAAGTTGAAACTGAAAATGTTAAATAATGTAAATGTAAAGAAAAATATTGAATTGCATGAAAATATTTAGAATTCAAACGTGTTAAATTGCATTCAGTTGATTTTTACATCCAATCTTTAAATGTATTTGGTCAAACAATGTATTTTCACTCTTGGTTCTTGTCTTTGGGATGACCATTTTTTTCCAACATCCTTTAAGAAATCTCTTCTCCTCACCAAGTTTTAGGTACTCTTTTTGACGTGGAGGCCGGTTTAGCGGGGGATGAGCATGTTTTTCCTGGCTTCCGGCTAACTCCTTCCTGTTTTTAGCCATTGGTTGCCTGTATTTAGCAGCTATTAGCTTGACATTTCTCTCTGGTCCTTCTCCTATCTGTATTGTGTGTCTATATACAGTGCCTTCAGGAAGTATTCATACCCCCTTGACCTATTCCACATTTTGTTGTGTTACAGCATGAATTCAAAATGGATTCAATATGATTTTTACAGAAATATCTCATTTACATAAGTATTCACACCCCCTTGGTATGAAACTCGAAATTGAGCTCAGGTGCATACATTTCCTTTGATCATCCTTGAGATGAGTCAATTGTTTGGACATGATTTAGAAAGAAACACACCTGTATACAGTGCATTCAGAAAGTATTCACACCCTTTGACTTTTTAAAATGGTTCTATTTTCTGTTTCGACACATACCCAAGACGCCTCAAAGCTGTAATCGTCAAAGGTGCTTCTACAAAGTATTGACTCGGGTGTGAATACTGATGAAATACATAAATATCTCATTTACATTTTCAATAAATTTGCAAAACATTTCTAAAAACATGTTTTCACTTTGTCATTATTGGGTATGTGTGTAGATGGGTGAGAAAACAAACATATTTAATCCATTTTGAATTCAGGATGTAACACAACCAAATCTGGAACAAGTCAAGGGGTATGAATGAGGGTTAAATATTTTCCCGGTGTTATACAAATGTTCCATCCTGAGAATAAATCAGGATTTCACTACTCTTCACAAAGATCGAATGGTTATGCGTCTCAAATAATAACTGCTATAGCCTACCGCCATCGCGCTTTCAGACTACTCGTGAGTTCTATTGGCTGCTGTATTTAACATTCAGCAAACGAGCTTGCGCCCTTCTTCGAATGCTTTATTGGTATAAGAATTGCGAAAACAAATAATATCCAACAAGCTTTTCTAGTCTAGCTTTTCCTGCATGGGACTCCAAGAGCTAAGAGTTTTTTTTTAAGGAGATAGGCCAGTTGAGCACAAGTGTCTGCGTATTGCACAAAGAGTCAGAGGCTATAAGTTAGAAGCTTATTATGCATAACCTGTCATGAATTATTTAAATATAAGGCTAATACTGCATTGAATGTATTACCTAAAAGAGGTTGGCTAGGACATATATATATATATATGGCCATAATGTGTGTGAGAAGTGGGAGTTTACATGCACTTAGGTTGGAGTCATTTAACTTGTTTTCCAACCACTCTACTCACTTCTTGTTAACAAACTATAGTTTTGGGAAGTCGGTTAGGACATCTACTTGTGCATGACACAAGTCATTTTTCCAACAATTGTTTACGGACAGATTATTTCACTGAAATTCACTGTATCACAATTCCAGTGGGCCAGAAGTTTACATACACGAAGTTGACTGTGCCTTTTAACAGCTTGGAAATTTCCAGAAAATTATGTCATGGCTTTAGAAGCTTCTGATAGGCTAATTGATATCATTTGAGTCAATTGGAGGTGTACTTGTGGATGTATTTCAAAGCCTACCTTCAAACTTAGTGCCCCTTTGCTTGAGGTCATGGGACAATCTAAATAAATCAGCCAAGACCTCAGAAATAAAATGGTCAACCTCCACAAGCCTGGTTCATCCTTGGGAGCAATTTCCAAACGCCTGTAGGCACCACATTCATCTGTACAAACAATAGTATGCAAGTATAAACCCCATGGAACCATGCAGCCGTCATACCGCTCAGGAAGGAGACGCGTTCTGTCTCCTAGAGATGAATGTACCTTGGTGCGAAAAGTGCCAATCAATCCCAGAACAACAGCAAAGGACCTTGTGAAGATGCTGGAGGAAACGGGTACAAAAGTATCTATATCCACAGTAAAACAAGTCCTATATCAACATGACTTGAAAGTCCGCTCAGCAAGGAAGAAGCCACTGCTTCAAAACCGCCATAAAAAAAAGCCAGACAATGGTTTGTAACTGCAGATGGGGACTAAGATTGTACTTTTTGGAGAAATGTCCTCTGGTCTGATGAAACAAAAATAGAACTGTTTGGCCATAATGACAATCATTATGTTTGGAGAAAAAAGGGGGTGGCTTGCAAGCCGAAGAACATCATCCCAACCGTGAAGCACGGGGGTGGCAACATCATGTTGTGGGGGTGCTTTGCTGCAGGAGGGACTGGTGCACTTCACAAAATAGATGGCATCATGAGGAAGGATAATTATGTGGATATATTAAAGCAAAATCTCAAGACATCAGTCAAGAAGTTAAAGCTTGGTCGCAAATGGGTCTTCCAAATGGACAATGACCCCAAGCATACTTCCAAAGTTGTGGCAAAATAGCTTAAGGACAACGAAGTCGAGGTATTGGAGTGGCCATCCCTATACCCTGACCTCAATCCTATAGAACATTTGTGGGTAGAACTGAAAAGCATGTGTGCGAGCAAGGAGGCCTACAAACCTGACTGTTACACCAACTCTGTCAGGAGGAATGGGCCAAAATTCACCCAACTTATTTTGGGAAGCTTGTGGAAGGCAACTCAACGTTTGACCCCAAGTAAAACAATTTAAAGGTAATGCTACCAAATACTAATTAAGTGTATGCAAACTTCTGACCCACTGGGAATGTGATGAAATAAATGAAAGCTGAAATAAATCATTCTTTCTACTATTATTCTGACATTTCAGATTCTTAATATAAAGTGGTGATCCTAACTGACCTAAGAAAGGGGATTTTTACTAGGATTAAATGTCAGGAATTGTGAAAAACGGAGTTGAAATGTATTTAAACTTCTGACTTCAACTGTATAATTTAACAGTTCTATGTAACACCATGCTGTTCATATACATCATTTATTATAATTTACAGGTTTCTTTCAGTTATTTAGGTGGTTTTTGGCAGTAAATCTCAGTAAACCTACTATGAATGCTTTATGAAGGCACTGTATATTTAAGTGGTGCTGGGGGCTCCCGAGTGGCGCAGTGGTCTAAGGCACTATCTCAGTGCAAGAGGCGTCACAAATCCAGGCTGTATCACATCCGGCTGTGATTGGGAGTCCCATAGGGCACGCACAATTGTTTTGGTTAGGCCCTCATTGTAAATAAGAATTTGTTCTTTACGGACTTGCCTAGTTAAGTATATATAAAAAAAAAAAGTATATTTAGTATAAGTATCGTGTGTTTCTAGTTTGTCAGTTAGTTGCTTAAAATGTTGTACTTTAGAATTCAAGTGGCTGCATCTAACGTTAGTGATAGCTAGCTATCGTTAGCGAACGGCTTTCAAGGAAGGACGGCTTTCTCTTTTGTTTTTTTGTACTTTAAAAAATATTTTTTTATATTTTACCTTTTATTTAACCAGGCAAGTCAGTTAAGAACAAATTCTTATTTTTAATGACAGCCTAGGAACAGTGGGTTAACTGCCAATTCAGAGGCAGAACGACAGATTTGTACCTTGTCAGCTCGGGGGTTTGAACTCACAACCTTCCGGTTACTAGTCCAACGCTCTAACCACTAGGCTACCCTTCCGCCCCACATCCGCTGCCTGCAAGAAATCCCGAAATTAGCTGTGAACTGTCAATGTCCATCGAATTGCAAAATTGACATCAAGACTCCAGCCAGCAAGCTGGAGAAAGGCTTTAAGTTGTATGCTCATAATTTTTGATGTACGCAGGTAAGTTGCATTCTACTGCTGATTATCTGCTTATGTGTAATATTTCTGACTTGTTATTGTTTATCACGGTGTCAAACGGAGACGAGTTGAAAGGTCAGTGTGTGGGCCTGTTGCTACAGGTCAATAAAGAAGAACAAGAAGCCACACAGTCAGAGAGTAGGGAGAAAGCTAGCATATGATTGTTCAAATTTCACAACCAGTCAGAAGTTTAGATGATGGAAGTGTACATTCAGCCGGCAGATCCAAAGGTTAGGGGTCAAAACATGTCCGGGAGGATTAGTTAAGGGTCGGCATAGGGTTCCAAAAGCTGCCGGCTGTATATCCACTGCCTGAAATGTTTGGTATGCTGTGCTCTTAATTCTCTTGTACTAACAAATAGGCCTAAATATATTTGATTTAGTAGGCTATATTTCACACTGTCATCAATGTTTTTAAACACCTCTAATCACTTTTTTGTTGTTGCTCTGGGATCAGTTTAGATTGCTTTGGGATTGTGACCCTGTCGTTCTCACCCCTCACCATTGCACATGTGTAGCAGGCAGCTGCTCTCTGCAAATCATGCAGTTGCACTGGTCTTCCAGACGGTATACTTCTACTACTTCCTGTTCACAGCTGTACAGAGGCAGAACAATGATGGCACAAACCTAGAACAACTAAGTGTTGTAACAGTAAATTATAGATGCAATTACCATGTCTAGATTTACCCACACTAGCTAAATTATACAATTCCTTGAGATAAACATGTATATCCCTTGATTACTATTTACTGTCAGTGGTCCACATTCAGGGTTGACAAACAGGGTTTTCCTGGTCTACAATTGGTTCTCCCTCTCAGAGGTTGCAAACATGGCTCTATATTTGTCTCGCTGGGTTTGAAACCCGGGCCCATTGACAAGATGGTTATATCCAAGCCTACACCAAACCGCATGGCAGAAGGAGTGTGGTAAACTATGAAGTTGTTGTAATTTGTTTAAGATCTCATCATTTCTGTCTATTAATTCACTGATTTTGTATTTCTATGTTGTACAGTACAAAAGCACACAAAGGAATGGTTCGACTGTTGCTGGATCTCTCTGTGCTGAAGGTGGAAGAGACTTACAGGGATTTCCACACGCCAGACAAACCCCTGGTGAAAACCATGGGCATGACTGTCGACAAGCCTCTAGTGGACTCTGCTTCCGGGTTGGTGCAGAAGGGGAGTGTCCTATCTTACCAGCAGCCCGAAGCTTACAACTAAGCACATCAAACTCCAGCAAGATGCTCCACAAAAAACCATACCTACCTCTAATGGAATACCAGCTTGGGCCATCGCAGTGCATGTTTGTTTCCCATGGAGTGGCCACCTTTTGGGTTGGTTGAAATAAAGTGCCCCAATGTAAACAACTATGTTGATATAAATATCTGCAAAAGCAACATGGCACTTTTACCCTACGGAGGAGCCATGCGAACTATTGGCAGGTGCAAGGCCAACTGCTCGTTACTGGGCTCGAGTGGTGTGACTGTCTATGCCCAGGAAGACATGCTTGTGCAGTGACTGCATGTTGAACCTGAGGTCATAGCGGTGATCGGAGAGAAGGCAGAATCCTATTATTCCAACGTGTTCATTCAGAGGTACTTGCCTGTGAAGCCGCGGTACTAAATCTGTTTCAGCCCAAGCGCAGCCCCACAATGTGTGAAGACCTTACAGTACATTGAACTCATTTCTTGTTGATGATTGATTTGTTATAGTCTTTTGACCATGCTGTCTGTGCATCCACTATTGTTTGATTAAAAAATACCAAAGTTATAGTTCAATGTGTTGTATATTTGTATAAAATATATATTTATTGTAACAGTATCTAAATGTGTGTGTTTGGAATAGAAATGTCACCAGAGTGCCTGGACACCGTTTAGTTTATAATTACTAAAATTCTCTTGTCTTAAACTATACAGTGGGGCAAAAAAGTATTTAGTCAGCCACCAATTGTGCAAGGTCTCCCACTTAAAAATATGTAATTTTTCATTCAACTATGACAGACAAAATGAGAAAAAAAATCCAGAAAATCACATTGTAGGATTTTTAATGAATTTATTTGCAAATTATGGTGGAAAATAAGTATTTGGTTACATACAAACAAGCAAGATTTCTGGCTCTCACAGACCTGTAACTTCTTCTTTAAGAGGCTCCTCTGTCCTCCACTCGTTACCTGTATTAATGGCACCTCTTTGAACTTGTTATCAGTATAAAGGACACCTGTCCACAACCTCAGTCACACTCCAAACTCCACTATGGCCAAGACCAAAGAGCTGTCAAAGGACACCAGAAACAAAATTGTAGACCTGCACCAGGCTGGGAAGACTGGATCTGCAATAGGTAAGCAGTTTTGTTTGAAGAAATCAACTGTGGGAGCAATTATTAGGAAATGGAAGACATGCAAGACCACTGATAATCTCCCTCAATCTGGGGCTCCACGCAAGATCTCACCCCGTGGGGTCAAAATGATCACAAGAACGGTGAGCAAAAATCACAGAACCACACAGGGGGACCTAGTGAATGACCTGCAGAGAGCTGGGACCAAAGTAACAAAGCCTACCATCAGTAACACACTACGCCGCCAGGGACTCAAATCCTACAGTGCCAGACGTGTCCCCCTGCTTAAACCAGTACATGTCCAGGCCCGTCTGAAGTTTGCTAGAGAGCATTTGGATGATCCAGAAGAAGATTGGGAGAATGTCATATGGTCAGATGAAACCAAAATATAACTTTTTGGTAAAAACTCAACTCGTCGTGTTTGGAGGACAAAGAATGCTGAGTTGCATCCAAAGAACACCATACCTACTGTGAAGCATGGGGGTGGAAACTTCATGCTTTGGGGCTGTTTTTCTGCAAAGGGACCAGAACGACTGATCCCTGTAAAGGAAAGAGTGAATGGGGCCATGTATCGTGAGATTTTGAGTGAAAACCTCCTATCATCAAGGGCATTGAAGATGAAATGTGGCTGGGTTTTTCAGCATGACAGTGATCCCAAACACACCGCCTGGGCAACGAAGGAGTGGCTTCGTAATAAGCATTTCAAGGTCCTGGAGTGGCCAAGCCAGTCTCCAGATCTCAACCCCATAGAAAATCTTTGGAGGGAGTTGAAAGTCTGTGTTGCCCAGCAACAGCCCCAAAACATCACTGCTCTAGAGGAAATCTGCATGGAGGAATGGGCCAAAATACCAGCAACACTGTGTAAAAGCCTTGTGAAGATTTACAGAAAACGTTTGACCTCTGTCATTGCCAACTAAGGGTATTGAGAAACTTTTGTTATTGACCAAATACTTTTTTTCCACCATAATTTGCAAATAAATTAATTAAAAATCATACAATGTGATTTTCAGGATTTTGTTTCTCATTTTGTCTGTCATAGTTGGAGTGTACCTATGATGAAAATTATAGGCCTCATCTTTTTAAGTGGGAGAACTTGCACAATTGGTGGCTGACTAAATACTTTTTTGCACCACTGTATGTGCAACTGGGCAAGGATACTAATAATCAGAATAGGTTTACTTTAGGAGGATTAAAGGGACTGGAAGCTAAAGAAAATTAAGCCGACATATTTATTCACAACTGGTAAATGGTAATCCAATGATTTTCGAGGTTTAAAATAACATGTCAAATTCAGTATCACAAATAGTGAAATCAAAATGTCATGTCAATATTCAGTACAACATATAAATTCGTCAGCATCGATATAAACGATGAGTAGTCAAATTTCGCTCCTTTTCCCTCTACGCTGAAGCAAACAACTGATTGCACAACAGTGCGGACACAAAGGTGATCGTCCATGAAGAGCTATTCCCACTAATGCCTTCATTGTGCAGTGGGATTTTGAGTTTGAGAACATCTCACTCTGCAGCAGAAGAGCGGTGCTGTCAACAATGACCTTCGTGCCTGGTTAGCTTTTAAATTCCTCCGGCAAGTTGGCTTTCACTTCCTCTTGTGACATCCAGATGGTCACTGCTCTGAGCAGCGTGTAGAGGACATTGGCCCAGGTGATGATGATCCTACTGACTGTAGAGGGGTGAAAGTGTTGGCTCAGGTCTCTGTCCTTCATCCCCAGAGCGAGATGTGTGAGGAAGAGGAGTAGTTCATCCACTGGCTGCAATGCCTGTATCAGTAAACACAGTCAACATACAGTATGTATGTAATCGTTGTCATTGCTGTACATTTGAATCACAGTTGTTGTTAGTTTTATAGGCCATTTTGTATGCAGCGGCATAATGTTTTCAGGAGGTTGACTGTCGATGCGTCGTGTCTGTATTTGATGTACACTAAGTGTACAAAACATTAACATCTTCCTAAATAATTAAATTTCCCTCGGAACAGAGTCAATTTGTCGGGGCATGGACTCTAGAAGGTGTCAAGCGTACAACCGGGATGCTGGCCCATGTTGACTCTAATGCTTCCCACAGTTGTGTCAAGTTGGCTGGATGTCCTTTGGTCCACCACCCATTCTTGATACACACGGGAAACTGTTGAGCGTGAAAAACCCAGCAGCGTTGCAGTTCTTGACACAAACCAGTGCGCCTGGCACTTACTAGCATACCCCGTTCAAAGGCATTTCAATCGTTTGTCTTGCCCATTCACCCTCTGAATGGCACACATACACAAACCATGTCTCAAGGCTTTAAAATCCGTCTTTAACCTGTCTCCTCCCCTTCATCGACACGGATTGAAGTGGAATTAACAGGTGACATAAATGAGGGATTATAGCTTTCACTTGGATACACCTGGTCGGTCTGTCATGGGAAAGAGCAGGTGTTCTTAATGTTTTGTACACTCTGTGTATTGTTGTGTGTTTCATTTAACATGCATCACATTCGCAAAACAAAATATGATTGATAACACAACGTTTCAAGTGATTTAGTAGTTAGTACATGAAAACAATCAAACTCTTATGAAGTACTTGGATGGAAGAGTGACCTCATTCCTCTGTGGCTCTTGCTGCTAGAGTAACGCTCACAAGCTTGGCAGTTGCTGGCTGAATCAGTCTCCAAAAAGCTACAATCTGTTGGAAGAATGAAACAAAAGAGGACTGTTAAGGACTCGGAAATAGCATACATTTCATCATTAACTACCTATTGATAGCATACAATAGGTTATGTTGGTTTAGAGTCATCAACCTTCCTAATGTAGAATTCTATGTCCTCATCTGATCCCACAAACCACTGCAGACCAAGACTGTCAGAAGTAGTTATCACTTCCAGCTCTCTCCCAAGCCTAGCGATCTCAGTCTGCATCTCCTTTTCAGACCAGGCCAAGTCAACAGCCAAGTCAACTGCTGCTGGCTCAGGTACAGCACAGTATTTGCGGTTCTGGGAACATTCCATATCATCATCAACTTCATCTTCACCATCCTCTGCATGGTCGGAGCTCCGTTTCTCTCTCTTCTCCTAAACACTCGGCCTTGAGGGAAGAACATAATTGTTCCAATGGAAAAGAAGAGGCACTGCCCCCTTCCTCAGATGATGCAGCCCTCCCGGGGTTGGCTCAACTACATCTTCAGGAAAGAAATGTCTGCCAGAGACCTTAAAGACCTGAAACCAGGAGTGATGGTTGTTGATAATGGCCTCTTTACGCCTATGGAGATTTTCCATTAAAAATCAGCCGTTTCCAGCTACAATAGTCATTTACAACATGAACAATGTCTACACTGTATTTCTGATCAATTTGATGTTATTTTAATGGACAGAAAGTGTGCTTTTCTTTCAAAAACAAGGACATTTCTAAGTGACCCCAAACTTTTGAACGGTAATGTGTGTGTGTATATATATATATATATATATATTCTTTTTTTTTTTCTTTTGCGCCAATTATTTGAAACTCAAATTGTCTCCATAGAGATGGCACTCCTAAAATGAAAAATATATAACGTGGATCCCCATGTTGTCACATTTATTCCATAGTCGGTCAGGTTTTCACATGCTCAAATTTGTACTTTCATGGTATCACATGTTGAAAATGTTTCGTCACGATGTCACATTTATTTTACGAGATCATGTTTTCGCGTGTAGTTTCATACCACATGTTGCTTTTGCATGTTGTCACATGTTTTCACATAAGAATATATGTGAAATTCATGAATGGATTTTCTGTTGTGGTTCACAGCCCGCAGAATGTTTGGATGATAAATAATGTGCCTGGATGTCATACCTTTTTAAACCTTTTTGTTTATTCGGTGGGACAGGTTTAGTGAGAGAGAGCAGGCTGAATGATATGATAGCTATCAGATATGCCGGCACTCCAGGTTTACCTTCTGTACTGTTGCCCAGGTAACGGCACTCTTGAGATTTGGAAGACAGTAACACTAATCCTGGTGGCTGTCGAGCTCAATCACACTCACACACGTTCTGACGTTTCTGACCTCCCTCGCTCTTTCCCCTCCCAACCCCAGTCTTCCCGTTTTCACAGGTGAGTCATTATCAGATAGTGTGGGTTTGTTTGGAAAGGGAAGAACACGACCTGTTAATGGAACTGCTTCTGGGTTAGCCTGGGTAAATGTACTTAACCGAGAGAGGGAAGGTTCAGCAAGGTGACTGAGCAGCACAACTAAACACCCAAATAGTGGCACAGGATTCAGCCAGACAGCAAAACTCAACCCACTCAGTCTGACACCCAAGGCTTTAACACAGTATTGGTTAGTAATGGCAGCTATATTTAAAGGGTACCTTTTTAAAGTACTTCATAACATGTATAACCTATTCTTCTCCCAGTCAAGTGGTTCTCGCTTTTCTAAGTACCTTTTTCAAACACAACAGGCTTTCTCCAAGGTTTGGCTCTGGTGAGATACAGTAGAACAATTATTTGATTGGTGTCTTCCTGTAGTGTCAAAGGGCTCTGTCTGGGATGTGGTGTTATTGGGAGAGAAAGAAGGAATGGTTTCAGAGACCAGTGACTGGTTTCAGAGAATGTTTGGCCACTGTTGTGCTTCCTGCAGCAAGGACTAACGATTCCCACAGAAGAGCTCATCACTCATACTTGGACTCGAAATGCTTGAAAACGGAACTGCGAACATGGCTCTTGTCTTTGAATGATACGCGTTTCAGGCAAATGCCAGTATTATGTTTGTTAATGTCACTACAATGGAAGAACACGGAACATTCTAGACACGTTCTGAAGGCTCTGTTTTGACAGTTTTATGCTTTGCGTGCGGCATGTCTTAACTTGGAAGGCTGCTTTACTGCCCTTAAAATATACACATTCCTTTTCCATTGAATAATGTCAAGGCTGCTGTAGCCCTCTCCCCTGGGGAAGCAGACAGCACAGACCGAGATATAACCATAAAGGAGAGATAATAACGACGCAATCATCATTATTATCAGTCGAGTATATTCCTGCCTTGTTGGACCATAATTGTTATGTGTTTACGTTGAACATTGAAATGTTTTACTGTTCATGCCAATAAAGTATATTTAATTGATTCGAGACGCAGGGAAGGGAGACGGAGAGCGAGACAAAGGAAGGAAAGAGAGCGAGCGAGAAACACAGAGATAGAGGCCTCGGAGTCCAGCTCCTGTTTCATGGCAGCAATGAAGTTTGAGAGTTCACATGATATGCTGGAGTGGACCACAGAGCTAACCACTGGCTCATCTCAGTCCTCCTCTCCTCCTTACTATCCTGACTGAGTCCACTTTGCTCTAATGATAAGATAGAATCGAGTAGAACTTTGTTAGGCCATTGTACATTGACCAGCATAAATCATCTGTCATGCCATCTGAGATAGTGAGCATGGCTTCGTTGAGATATTCACTTTATTGATCACCGAGGGGAGATTCTCATACTTCAGATGGTTCCAGTGTTACAGCTGAAAACATTCCTGATGGTATTTTAATCATTCAATCATGTGCACTATGATTACAACATGTCTGCGAGAAGGAGGGATAGTACACATGGTTTTGATACCGGCCCAAACACATGGATTAGGAAATGCATAGGCCGAAGCCTAGTAAATGAAAACCACTCTCTTTTTGTTTGGGATTTGGTTCAAGTGTAGGAGTATGTGTCTCGGTCTTGTTTTTCTGATCTTTAGTTTCCCTGAGATAGCGAGTCCTGCCTACAGCTACAAGTTGTAGCAGAGGCCAACTATGTGGTTGGTGGTGTTTCGACATGTTACGGCGAGTCCTTGGTGTCGTGGGTGTGATTCTCAGTGTTTTGTCAACAGCTTATTTTTTTGCAGTCAGAAGTAGTTTGAAAGCGCTTGAAGGGGTGTTTGACTGTATGATCATCAAGTGCAGCACGGCGAACACTTTCTTTGGGAGAGGGTCTCAAACACTTGTTATCCAAGGTCATCCTTCATACGTCATTGTGGACGCGGGGCTTATGTTATCACGTAGTTCCCAGGACCCTCTGCGTGAACGTCAGTAATGGAAGATCACAGATCTGTTCTCAGCTGTATTCGATGTTCCTTGACTTCTGTTATGGCTTGTATCTGGTTTTGACTAGACGGTATACAGCTATGGACAGACGGGACCTTTCGTAGCAGGTGAAGAGAACTTACGCAGAAGGTTAGGAGAATTAACATAGAAGGTCAGGAGAATTAGGTTAGGGAAAGGGTTAAGGTTCACTAAAATGCTTCAAATCTCCCCCTGACGCGATTTGAGCGTGCAACTTGTTTTTACCGTAGCTGTACACCATCTCGCCCACGACCCTTGTATCTTCCATTTTAAACCCCAGACCTACACTGACTGCAGAGAGGCACTGGGTTATCTTGTAGGTGAGCTTGTTTGCTTAAAACCTCTTAAGTCATTTGAAATGGTAAGACGTTGGCTGTGTGAGCACAAGTTATATGTGGCTAACCATACTATTACTATTGTTGTGTTTAGTACAGGAGGCAGCATGAATGCCATGTAAGGGCATATGGGAACCGTCTGAATAATCGAATACGGGTGTTAAAAGTAGATGTCATCATCAGAGGGGACTGACTGTGTCCTTGTAACTGACTGTGTGAATCTTTCTCTGTTGACTTCGGTGTCATTCAACTCCCCGCCAATGAATACACAGAAACTCTTGCAGTAGTTTCATAGAGGGATCAAGGTAAATACACACGGTTGTATAAATAGTACAGTAGATGCCCGTAACTTTTATCAAACGATACTGAATACTTTCATGGGCGCTTCCACCAGACCCTTTAAGCCTGGTTCTGAATATGATTTAAAATGTTTCCTTATTTTGTTAAGGAGTACTGTGACGGGATGTGGCTGATGTTTTAGGAGCCAACTGAAACCTGTTGTTGTGTCCTCTCCGGTTGATCCATGTGTATTCATCACAAAGAGAAGTTTCAGTTTTTCATTCACATGAAATCTTTGTGAGAAGGAGACAAAAGAAACTATAGGCTAGATTCTTTCTCCTAGGTGGCCTTGGATTTGTGTTTGTTTGGAATGCCGCGTCTGAGCATGAGGATTTTAGTCCTTCAGTCTTACAGAAAGACTGTTAATTACAGATTGGTTGTGTCCACATTTACATCCTATTCAATTGGTGCACTATTTTTTTCTATAGCCCCATGGACCCTGGTCAAAAGTACACTACATAGGGAATAAGGTGTAATTTGGGACTTAACCATCCACTGTGGTTATTAGTATAGATGGAATTATCCCTGGACTGGCTGACATTCATGAGCTAGCTATTAGAGGACCTAGCTACACACAACTGCACAGAATTACATGCTAAGGCTGAAAAGGCCCCAATTGGTACCAAATAAATATGTACTGCATACTTTAATTGCAGCATCAAAGAGAATTTATTGGCATTGGGATGCTTTTAGTTTTCCTTAAAATTCTAGTCTGAAAATCATTTGTTTGTTTCTCTCTCATACAGCATGCAAGAACACAATGGAACGAAAATAGCCATCACTGCACAGAGAACTAGCTAGCTAATTAATTATCCTCTGTGGATTGCAGTTTTGCTTTAAATGGCAATGCTTCCTCCAGGACATTTTTACTGTTGATATCTAATTTCCATAAGCTCCCTTTAAATGTAGTCTTTAACTCAGATCCAGATGAGTTTTGTGCTGTAAACTGCTGTAAAACATGGACTAATGACGCCTTGAATTGGCCTCTAATTCATCAACCCTAATTGTTTTTGTGAATAATTGTCCCTGGTCTGGACTCCATTACGTCGTCATATTACATTATTGTTATTTTGTCAAGCAGAGAGCCTTGTGCTTTCCTTTGCCTAATGTTTGACTAGTCATTGTTTCCCTGATATATTCCGTAACGTCCATTTTGATTTCCAGTGTTTCTGTGTGTCAGTAGCTTTGGGCGAGCTTGCCACCTTCTATACTTTGCAACTGAATCTCTTCCATTTTTTTTCCTTTTTTCATTTTGCCTTGACATTATGCACCCATATCTGAACGTGGGCCTCAAGTTTATTATGGTAAAAGCTACATTGACTCATAGTACATCATGTATGGTAAGTGGAGGCACATAAAGCACAAGATGATACAAGCAAGCAAAGCACCACCATTCTTCATAAGTAGCTAGCCGATGAACCACAGCGAATGTGTTTCTTTTGAATGAACTTGAGCTGGTGGGAGAAACGGGGGCATACAGTACTTAGAGTAGGGGGAGCGGTGACCACATGTCCCGGATTGTGCGGGACAGTCCCGCATTTTTGTCCCTTGGTCCCACGTCCTGCAACCAAACAATCATGTCCCGCGTTTGATCAACACATTCAAATGCCGCTCAGTTAGAAGACAAAGTTGATCTGTCCCGTATTTGGGCCAGACATTCCGACCGGTCTCTCACGTTGCGTTTATGACAAGATACACTATACAGTTGAAGTCGGAAGTTTACATACACCTTAGAACAAATACATTTAAACTCAGTTTTTCACAATTCCTGACATTTAATCCTAGTAAAAATTCCCTTTCTTGGGTCAGTTAGGATTCCCAGTGGGTCAGAAGTTTACAAACACTCAATTAGTATTTGGTAGCATTGCCTTTAAATTGTTTAACTTGGGTCAAACGTTTTGGGTAGCCTTCCACAAGCTTCCCACAATAAGTTGTGTGAATTTTGGCCCATTCCTCCTGACAGAGCTGGTGTAACTGAGTCAGGTTTGAAGGCCTCCTTGCTCGCAAACACTTTTTCAGTTCTGCCCACACATTTTCTATAGGATTGAGGTCAGGGCTTTGGGATGGGCGCTCCATTAACTTGACTTTCTTGTCCATTTTGCCACAACTTTGGAAGTATGCTTGGGGTCATTGTCCATTTGGAAGACCCATTTGCGACCAAGCTTTAACTTCTGATGTCTTGAGATGTTGCTTCAATATATCCACATAATTATTCTTTCTCATGATGCCATCTATTTTGTGAAGTGCACCAGTCCCTCCGGCAGCAAAGCACCCTCACAACATGATGCTGCCACCCCCGTGCTTCACGGTTGGGATGGTTTTCTTCGGCTTGCAAGCCTCCCCCTTTTTCCTCCAAACATAACGATGGTCAATATGGCCAAACAGTTCTATTTTTGTACTATTTTGTACGAAAAGTACAATCTTTGTCCCCATGTGCAGTCTGGCTTTTTCATGGCGGATTTGGAGCAGTGGCTTCTTCCTTGCTAAGCGGCCTTTCAGGTTATGTCGATATAGGACTTGTTTTACTGTGGATATAGATACTTTTGTACCTGTTTCCTCCAGCAAGGACCTTTGCTGTTGTTCTGGGATTGATTTGCACTTTTTGCACCAAGGTACGTTCATCTCTAGGAGACAGAACGCGTCTCCTTCCTGAGCGGTATGACGGCTGCATGGTTCCATTGTGTTTATACTTGCATACTATTGTTAGTACAGATGAACGTGGGAACTTCAGGCATCTGGAAATTGCTCCCAAGGATGAACCAGACTTGTGGAGGTCTACAATTTTATTTCTGAGGTCTTGGCTGATTTCTTTTGATTTTCCCATGATGTCAAGCAAAGAAGCACTGAGCTTGAAAGTAGACCTTGAAATACATCCCCAGGTTCACCTCCAATTGACTCAAATTATGTCAATTAGCCTATCAGAAGCTTCTAATGCCATGACATAATTTTCTGGAATTTTCCAAGCTGTTTCAAGGCACAGTCAACTTAGTGTATGTAAACTTCTAACCCACTGGAATTGTGATTGTGAACAGTGAATTATAAGTAAAATAATCTGTCTGTAAACAATTATTGGAACAATTAATTCTGTCATGCACAAAGTAGATGTCCTAACCGACTTGCCAAAACGATAGTTTGTTAACAAGACATTTGTGGAGTGGTTGAAAAACTAGTTTTAATGACTCCAACCTTAGTATATGTAAACCTCCGACTTCAACTATATATGCAAATGTATGTGGATTCTGCTATTTCCTCCACAGTCATTGCTGACAGGTGTATGAAATCAAGCACACAACTATACAATCTCCATAGACAAACATTGTCAGGAGAATGAGCTTACTGAAGAGCTTAGTTACTTTCAACGTGGCACCATTATAGGATGCCACCTTTCCAACAAGTCAGTTTGTCAAATTTCTGCCCTGCGAGATCTGCCCCGGTCAACTATGTGCTGTTATTGTAAAGTGGAAACATCTAGGAGCAACAATGGCTCAGCCACGAAGTGGTAGGCCACACAGGCTAACAGAACGGGACCGCCGAGTGCTGAAGCACGTAGCGCATAAAAATCATCTGTCCTCGGTTGCAACACCACCTACCGAGTTCCAAATTGCCTCTGGAAGTAATGTCAACACAAGTACTGTTCGTCAGGAGCTTCATGAAATGGGATTCCATGACCGAGCAGCCGCACACAAGCCAAAGATCACCATGCGCAATGCCAAGTGTCGGTTGGAGTGGTGTAAAGCTTGCAGCAGTGGAAACATGTTCTCTGGAGTGATGAATCACGCTTCACCATCTGGCAATCCAACGGAAGAATCTGTGTTTGCCAGGAGAACGCCTCCTGCCCCAACTGTAAAGTTAGGTGGAGGAGGAACACTGGTCTGTGGCTGTTTTTCATGGTTTGGGATAGGCCCCTTAGTTTCAGTGTAGGGAAATCTTAACGCTACAGCATACAATGACATTCTAGATTATTCTGTGCTACCAACTTTGTGGCAAAGGTTAGTTTCAGCATGACAATACCCCCATGCACAAAGCGAGGTCAATACAGAAATGGTTTGTCGACCTGTTGATGAACTTGACTGGCCTGCACAGAGCCCTGACCTTAACCCCATCGAACACCTTTGAGATGAATTGGAACGACGACTGCGAGCCAGACCTAATCGCCCAACATCAGTGCCCAACTTCACTAATGCGTGGCTAAATGGAAGTAAGCCCCACAGCAATGTTCCAACATCTAGTTGAAAGCCTTCCCTGAAGACTGGAGGCTTTTATAGCAGCAAAGCGGGGATCAACTCCATGTAAATGCCCATGATTTTAGAATGAGATGTTTGACGAGCAGGTGTCCACATACTTTTGGTCATGCACGGCACAAGATGAGAGGTAGGCCTCAACCAATCACATTTCTCAAATCCATCCGGGTTAAGTTCCAGCTAAATTTGGAGGACAGTCAGGACTAACTACTTACAAAAAGCGTGCCTCTGAAGTCCTACAGAAGTAACCTAAGTAAAGACTGCATTAGACGGAATAAATAAGGTAATTGCGTCAAACTTGTGAGTCTCTCCATGCTCATTAGTTGCTCATTCAACATATTGGCTGCTACTTAACACAATCCAATTTTAATAGTCTCTCGTCCTAACTGTTTTACATTCCCTGAGACCAACCAGAAATGTTTCAATGGCCAAATATTCACAGATTTTCATAAAACAGTCACATGGGGTCTCTCGTTTTGCATCACCAAATTTAGCTTGAGGCAAAAGAGTAGGCTACGTGCGCTACAATTAGCTCATTGGGTGCAGTGGGTGCAGTGTTTAGTCAAGTTTGATCAAAGCTGAATCAATGCCTCGCCAGATCACATAATGATTCATTAGTATTCTACCTAACAGAAACAAATATAATAGCATAGTATAACATTACTGTTACACCAAAAACAACACCTAATTTCTCATGAGATTTTAGGATGGTTAGCTGAAGAGTCTCACCATTTCTCTCATGCTGCCAAAAGTGAATCGCGCGCGCCACTAGGCAAAATGTGCTTGGATTGAAACAACATACTCTTTTAACACCAGGAAAAAGCTAAAATAAGAAGAAGAAGAATTTGTTCACGAGACAAATTCAATAAGATCTAAATGTATATTCACATGAAACTGATTGAAATCAAATGACCAGTATGCAGATGCAAGTAGTTTACTGTTAGACTGGACGTTTCACCGGTAAAACGTAATCAGAATTATCATTCACGATTGACAGTGATGGCCCATTTTTTAAATGAGGCATGCCTAACTTAGTATTTGAGGGTATTAAAAAAATAGAAAATGTTCTTGAGACCAAATGTGTTGGCATAGGCAGACGTTACAATTGGAGGATGCATTTTATGCATATTCTATAATGAGAATCAATAAGCTATGTCTGGCATTGCTGCCCTCCCGGAAAACATTTTTACCTCGGCAACACTGTCCTACGAATGAGTGTACTAAATATGGTTACTCTAACTTCCAGTGCTGCAGTGGAGGATGGAGGGTGTGAGTCTACAGCACAGTCTTGGAGTGGATTTGTGTCTGTGCAGGCTGCAGCTTAGACCAGAGTACAAGTAAAGTTCTGGGCAGTCTTGGGCTTAATTGCTTTATAGTCAAAGTACAGTAGGGCTTCCCTCAATGGGAATTAACACTAGCCTGTTCTCAGGGTCTGGGTTTGAACCTCTTTTTTTAAGGACGTATTGCGAGATAAGATTGTAAACACATACATGCTGCTTATAACATGTCTCACAATGCATTATACTGTAAGCACATCATAATGCATTACACCTGCGGGCTTTCAATAAAGCGATACCAAATTATTCAGTGGCCAATATGACCTGCCGTTGGTTGAGGTGATGGATGAGGTGCGTAGTCACCACCTGTCCCCTGTTACTGTTTGACAGGAGGACATTATCCCTCTCCTTAGTTCGCCCTCAGACAGAGTCACAGGTCGAGACTAGCTGTCATGATTGATTAGGAATGCCCTAGACCAGGGGTGTCCAATCCTCCTCACGGAGAGCTACCTCTCTTGCAGGCTTTTGCTCCAACCCAATCGAATCACACCTGATTCTACTAATGAACTGCTCACCAGGACCTTGATGAGCTGAATCAGATGTGTTGCAGTACAGTGGGGTTGGGTATAAAGCCGACATACCCAGTAGCTCTCCAGGAGAAGTGTTGGCCTCATCTGATCTAGCGTACCACAACCCTGCCCTCTAGAACCCTGTGAACATAACAAACATAGCATGGGAATGATTCAGAGGAGGACCTGAGTCATCTTATTGGATGTCCTCTTAACATCTCAGGTTGTATTCTAATGTCTGAAGCTGTATTTGAACGTCTGAAGTTGGTGTTCTGAGGTCTGAAGTTGTATTCTACTGTCTGAAGCTGTATTCTAACATTTGATGTGGCATGATGCCCTGAGGGTGGTTGAGAAAATAGACTGGCAGACAGAGGGATGGGGTTGTTGATGTTGGTAAATATTTCAGAGTAACTCTGAAGTATGCCAAGACGTATCAGTACTATTACGGAAATAGTTTCGTAAACAATAATTAGCTATTGTTTAGCTATTTGCTGAAGGTTGTTTTTCCACTTAGAGTAGTTATCTATGAGAGACTTAAAGTTATTTACAGATGTTTGTCTTGTTCTGGTCCGATGGTTTCTCTTCATGCATTCACCAGATCCATTTCAAACAGTGTGTCCCCCAAATGGCACCCTATTTCCTACTGTCCCAAATGGCACCCTATTTCCTACGTAGTGCACAACTTTTGACCAGAGCTCTGTGGGCCATGGTCAAAAGTAGTGCACTATATATGGCACGGTGCGCCATTTGGGACGTAGGCAGTATTCCCTGAAGGGAAAATCCAATTATCTGCTTACTGGTTTCCCTACAATCCAACTCCCTGGGTGATCCAGGGTGGGAAAGCTCTAATTGATGCCCATTTCAGAGCCTGCAGTTGGGCTTACAGCTGGGGCACAGGCCCTTGGGGTGGGGTTTCCTGGGTGTGCCATTCTGAAGGGTTTTAGGGGATGCTGTGTCTATATTATCCTAAATGGTTTCCACCCAATTTTCCTCCAAATGAGAGCAGGGTGAACTAACATTCCCTCTTCTAACTCAATTCAAAATGACTTGATTATAATTTTATTAATAATCCCATTTATTCTTCATAGATGCCAAGTCTGTGTATAATTTACCTGTTTCCTCTCTGCTTTGATGGCAGCTACACAGTCATGTGATGACAGTGTAGTTATTTCTGAGCTGTTCTTTTCGTGGAATCCTCTCAATGAATTAATAAATCATGACAAGCCCGTACAACACCACCGACTGTAGTTTGAAAATGTCAGATGCTTAAAGGCTCAATTCATGTCCGTCAAGGCTAAACATGTTCGGTTGGAACAATTAACTGACTGATTGGTTAATAGATAATGCTGTAGGCCTAACGATTTTATCTGTGAAATGTGATTTCCAGGCTAAGTACTTCTCTAAAGCCGCAACATCTTTCATTTCAGAAGATGTTGACTTGACACATGATTACTTTGCTGCAGATTGTCGAATTGGGTCATTCTGTTACGAAGATGAGATGTTTCATCAACAAATATGATGGATAGGGACTGAATACCGAATGCTGCGAATCTAAAATCAAGCCAGCTGTGTTTTTTGAGGGGCGATGCAGATTCGAAGCCGCATTTTCAGTGCTCTCAGGCATTACAGAGCGCTAATCACAGGGTTTGAGAAGATGTCTCTCGTCTGTGGCTCGTAGCCTGCGTATGGGAAGCATCAACTGAGCTTCTCCAGGGAGAAGTGTAATTTTGACAAGAGTCATGTGTTATTAATGGACAGTAACTCTCTCCCTGCCGATGAATACAGTGATTTCACATAGTATTTCGACCAACGTGTGTCTCTTAACCCTCTATCATAGTGCAACGTGAAGTTAGCAAGCTGACCCCTATGACTCCATCTATTACCGTAGATGTAAAACACAAGAGGACCAAACTCTAGACTCATTAACAAACCATATCCAGGTCCTGTGTGTCCCCTTTGTCCTCCCAGAATGCTTTGTGCAAGTCCAGACCTGCCACACTGCCCACCAGTCTCACTAACGATGACAGATCCTTTTCCCACACACCCAAACTAGTCTTCCCACTGTCACTTCACACAAAAACTGGTTCTTCAATGTCTTGAGGTGTCTCAGGCTCTATATATGACCATGTGACCAAAGTTATAGCCAAATACTGTCTGGATCATTCATTGCAGTACTGTATTTTGCCATTTTGTCCTTTATAGATAGAAACATGCAGTCCAATATAAACTATATTAGTAGCTATACTATACACTTTGTCTCTCCTCTTGGTGATACATTGCTGAGCAAAGTTCACAACAGCCACTGTTCCAACAAATAGTTAACCTGCATTTATCTCTCACTATTTCAGTTCCCACTGTTATTTCCCAGTAGTGTGGAAGGAAAGGCCTTGAGTGGCTCCAGACTCCTGATGTTATGTTTTGCTGTCTGATACAAATGACATAACCTTTTAAGCGTCTCCCAGTAATGTACATATTAAGCAGTTTGTACTTTGTATTTTGTGTACTGTAAACAGTAGTTTAAATGTCTATTTGAATGGTCCTTTAACAAGGTTATCTCTGTCGGAAACCTTCCCTGGGGATTGGAATCTGGTGTGTTTCGCTTAGGCAGCGTGACACTAGACTGTCAGCAGGTGTTAGGTGTCTCGTCTTTTCTGGTCAGCTCACATTTTCAACACAGTCCCGTGAAAGATGGACCACTGACAGACCTCAAAGGGACTTCCTCCTGTGTGTGTGTGTCCACATCAACTTCAGTGATGGGAGACAAAAATCGATACAGTTACAAATGGGGATATTCTTTTTGATGATATATCATGTGTTTTTGTCAATATCACAGTATTATTTTTGCGCTAGTTGGCTGTACATGCACAAACTCCAGTATTTTTCTTTCATAACTTGTTCTCCATCTTCTTAAATAGGGAGCCAATTTGTTTTCAACTCTCTCATTTGCTTGACTGATCCAAACTCGTTTTCTCATTGCTCTCTCTTGTCCTTCTGAAGCAGGCATATGGTGAGCAAAATCTTTGGAGATCAAATCACAATGAAATCACAGTAGTGAATCACAATACGTATAGAATTGTCCGAATTGTCAGAATCGCAATAGATATCGTATCGCCACCTAAGTATTTCAGGGAAGCTAGAAACCAATACACACAGGCAGTTAGAAAAGCCAAGGCTAGCTTTTTCAAGCAAAAATTTGCTTCCTGCAACACAAACTCAAAAAGGTTTTGGAACACTGTAAAATCCTTGGAGAATAAGAACACCTCCTCCCAGCTGCCCACTGCACTGAGGATAGGAAACACTGTCACTACCGATAAATCCACTATAATTGAGAATTTCAATAAGCATTTTTCTACGGCTGGCCATGCTTTCCACCTAGCTACCCCTACCCCGGTCAACAGCACTGCACCCCCCACAGCAACTCGCCAAAGCCTTCCCCATTTCTCCTTCTCCCAAATCCAGTCAGCTGATGTTCTGAAAGAGCTGCAAAATCTGGATCCCTACAAATCAGCCAGGCTAGACAATTGGACCCTTTCTTTCTAAAATTATCTGCCGAAATTGTTGCAACCCCTATTACTAGCCCGTTCAACCTCTCTTTTGTGTCGTCTGAGATTCCCAAAGATTGGAAAGCAGCTGCGGTCATCCCCCTCTTCAAAGGGGGGGAAACTCTTGACCCAAACTGCTACAGACCTATATCTATCCTACCCTGCCTTTCTAAGGTCTTCGAAAGCCATGTCAACAAACAGATTTAGCGACCATTTCGAATCCCACCATACCTTCTCCGCTATGCAATCTGGTTTCAGAGCTGGTAATGGGTGCATCTCAGCCACGCTCAAGGTCCTAAACGATATCTTAATCGCCATCGATAAGAAACAATACTATGCAGCCGTATTCATTGACCTGGCCAAGGCTTTCGACTCTGTCAATCACCACATCCTCATCGGCAGACTCGATAGCCTTGGTTTCTCAAATGATTGCCTCGCCTGGTTCACCAACTATTTCTCTGATAGAGTTCAGTGTGTCAAATTGGAGGGCCTGTTGTCCGGGCCTCTGCCAGTCTCTATGGGGGTGCCACAGGGTTCAATTCTTGGACCGAATCTCTTCTCTGTATACATCAATGATGTCGCTCTTGCTGCTGGTGAGTCTCTGATCCACCTCTACGCAGACGACACCATTCTGTATACTTCTGGCCCTTCTTTGGACTCTGTGTTAACAACCCTTCAGACGAGCTTCAAGTCCATACAACTCTCCTTCCGTGGCCTCCAATTGCTCTTAAATACAAGTAAAACTAAATGCATGCTCTTCAACCGATCGCTGCCTGCACCTGCCCGCCCGTCCAACATCACTACTCTGGACGGTTCTGTCCTAGAATATGTGGACAACTACAAATACCTAGGTGTCTGGTTAGACTAAACTCTCCCTCCAGACTCACATGAAATATCTCCATTCCAATGTTAAATCTAGAATTGGCTTCCTATTTCGCAACAAAGCCTCCTTCACTCATGCTGCCAAACATACCCTTGTAAAACTGACCATCCTATCGATCCTCGACTTCGGCGACATCATTTACAAAAAAGCCTCCAATACCCTACTCAATAAATTGGATGCAGTCTATCACAGTGCCATCCGTTTTGTCACCAAAGCCCCATATACTACTCACCACTGTGACCTGTACGCTCTCGTTGGCTGGCCCTCGCTTCATACTCGTCGCCAAACCCACTGACTCCAGGTCATCTACAAGACCCTGCTAGGTAAAGTCCCCCCTTATCTCACCTCACTGGTCACCATAGCAGCACCCACCTGTAGCACACTCTCCAGCAGGTATATCTCTCTGGTCACCCCCAAAACCAATTCTTACTTTGGCCGCCTCGCCTTCCAGTTCTCTGCTGCCAATGACTAGAACAAACTGCAAAAATCTTATTATTTATTAATTATTATTATTATTATTATTATTATTTTATTTTTTTACTTGCTATATTGTAGTTACTACACCACCATGGCCCTTTTTGCCTTTACCTCCCTTTTCTCACCTCATTTGCTCACATTGTATAGAGACTCATTTTTCTACTATATTATTGACTGTATGTTTGTTTTACGTATGTTTGTTTGTTGTACGTGTCGAACTGCTTTGCTTTATCTTGGCCAGGTCGCAATTGTAAATGAGAACTTGTTCTCAACTTGCCTACCTGGTTAAATAAAGGTGAAATAAATAAATAAATAAAATAGTGATAATATTGTATCATGAGGTCCCTGGCAGTTCCCAGCCCTATTGAACTTGTGCTAGAAGTCCATGTAAACATCCCTCGTCCTCCAATATATTATTCTCCTGCAAGGAGCAGAGACATGATATGGAGTGTTTATAATGATTATACATTTTGTTATTCTACAATAATTGGACTACTCAGTCTAAACCAGGGATAGCAACTGGCGGCCACACGGCCCCTCCTTTTGAAGGCCCTTGGATCAATTCCCCCTGTTGCGAGTTAGGATAGTTGAATACACAAGGTGCAATTTTGAGATTTTTTTTTCTGTTATGT
Source organism: Oncorhynchus keta (assembly GCF_023373465.1). Lineage (NCBI taxonomy): Eukaryota > Metazoa > Chordata > Actinopteri > Salmoniformes > Salmonidae > Oncorhynchus > Oncorhynchus keta. The sequence continues at coordinate 56,480,934 of NC_068448.1, read as the reverse complement.
CAGTCACTGATAGTCAGTCAATTAGCTCATGTCAGATAAAATATTTTAGATTGCTAAATGAGTTTAGCGGCAAGCTATACTAAACTACCATGGTTGCATTACCGGCCAGGGGGCCCACATTAGTTTTGTTAGTTAGTCGCACTCTGATATCATATTAAAAACTGCAAACATTTCTCTCCACCCATGGCAAAATGTGTACAATTGCATGAAATTCGTCATATAATTGTGAAATCTTCTCTCCACCCATGGCAAAATGTGTAGAATCGCAGCAAACTGTCAGTAAAACTGTAACATATTCTCTATACCCCATGGCGAAATGTGTAGAATTGCAGCAAACTCGCTTTTAAAACCGCAACATATTCTCTATATCCCATGGCTAAATGAGTAGAATTGTATGAAATTAGATGGATGTGGCTACACAGACCTGCGAGCAACTGCGGCCCCTCATGATGAGTTCCGCTTTTTTTGTGGCCCCGCCCCCATCAAGGTTACCCATCCCTGATCTAAAACCTTCGAAACACTGGTTCAGCCAGTTTCATGTTGTAACCTTCTAATCCAAAATCTGTCAATCTCCGATGTTACTCAACTCACCCTCCTCTTTAGAAGGAATGTCTCAGCCACCCTCAGATGTTAAAGGGTTTCAGGAACCGGTTACAAGCAGTTCACAAACTGCAGCTGTCCTTAGAGCAGCAGCGCCAAACCTGAATACCTCTATTGAAGAAAGTCTGGATGTCTTAAGTCGATGAAATGCTCTGCTTTTTTACAGCAAGCACTGCTGAAACTGTCTGGTCTACATCTTGCCAAAGAAAACGTTATATATTTGTGTAAATTTAGGTCTCGTAATTGACAGATAAGTCAGCTTTCAGCACACAGGGTTTTACATGGCGGTGAAGTGAACTATACAATCTCCATGGGTGGTTTGCTTTCACTGCCACCTAGCCAGCCTCCCCTTCTCTCAACAACCTGGTCTTAACACCCTATCTCACTCAACACCACCAACACATTCACACAACCCGGCTGGCCACGGCCAGGCTGGATCAATTGTACTAGAGCCAGCCCTAGGAGAGGCCCTGTACAGGACCCAGGGGCAGGGGCTGTTGTCTGTAGTCTGTGTGGGCACTGGGCACCTCCTTTATCTAGCCATATTGAGATGATGGCTCGGTGCCCAGGCCCCGGCCCCAGTGTAGTGGTGCTAAATGGAGACTAGTGGTGATGGGTAGCCCAGAGCTGCTGGGAGCTTGAAGCAATGTGGCTCTCCCTCTCCTTCTTTCCCTCTCCCACTCCCTCTCCTTCTCACACTCCTTCATTCTCTCCCTTCCCCTCTCCTTCTCCCTGGTCCCTGCCTTTAGGGGAGTGCGTCAATGGCGCTTCACCCAACATGAGTCGACTCGAGGTGCAGCCAAAAATCACAACAATGACCATCAAGAAGATGACTCTCACCCCTAGCTGTCTTTTCTCCCTCACATCCATTACACACTGGTGGTCCTAAAGGGAGATTGATGGTGGCTGTCTTCCATCATCCTCTGACTTTAATGGGGGTAGCAGCCACAGTTAAGGTGGCAGTGGCTAGACAGCGTCAAGACAGATACTAGCAGCTCTTTTTGTCTGGGCCTGGCTGGCATTGCCTGGGCTGGCTGTGGATTTCTCTTGAGGAAGAAGAGTTTTGTGACAGTTTACATCCCAAATGGTACCCTATTCCCTATATAGTGCATTACTTTGGACTAGAGCCCTATGTGCCCTAGTCAAAAGTAGGGCAATTTGTAGGGCAAAGGGTGCCATTTGGAAGGCACACTTTTGTAATTTTGGGATTCTCATGTTTCCCAGGGGGGGGGGGAGGATGGAGCAGGTTAGTGTTTTTCATCATGAATTCTGCTCTGGAGGCAGCTCTGCAGAGTGGTCACTAGCCAACCTGAACCTTAAGCACACTGCAAGGAAGGAGGGATGTACTAATTGGAGAAAGAATTGGTGAGAGACAAAAACAGAATGAATGGAATTGAATAGGCAGTAGTGTGAAGGCTGGTACCATGGTCAGAGAGAGACGTGTGTTGAGAGAGGAATGTGTGTTTTATCATTCAACCTTGTGTCAAGGATCAACAGCTTTACAAATGACTTATAGGTGTGTGTGTGTGCGTGCGTGCGTGCATGTGCACGTGCGTGTGTTTCTTAAGTAACACAATTCTCTCCTGTCACAGCTGTAATTGGGTCCCTAACTCAACACGGAGCTCATCAGATTGAACCCTGTACAGCCCTTGCCTCGTTCTTTCTCTATCCATATCTCCTCTGGCCTTTCACACAACTACACATTTGAAAACATTCTTTGTGTCTTTGCATAAACAGTCAAGAGGAACAGCTGTTGTAACAGTAACTACCCACTGGGCACAGACATCAATTCAATGTCTGTTCCACGTTGGTTCAACTTCATTTCATTGAAATGACTTGGAAACAACATTGATTCAACCAGTGTTTGCCCAGTGGGTATTCTTTTTTTTTTTGGCGTCTGTCCAAAGTTATTTTTTGTTTGCATGGAAATCTTTTTTAAAAATTGATGTATTTATGATAATTAAATAGATATGGAATGTATCTCCCAGTAGCGTCCATAGCTAAGTGATCTCTTATTCTCTCATCTCTGCCTTTGACTCTCTTGTGTATCTTTGACGTTCTCCTTATTAAGTTTAAGGAGTATATTTTCCTAAAATGATCCCTGTAATTTCCGTATAAGTGTTTTTCACTTGCGCCGACTGTCTGCAAAACAGCCGATTTCACTCTAATTTTCAGAAGGGGACTTTTTCCAATTAAATTGACTAGGCTACTTTTTTACAGTTTGCGAGTCACTAAAAAAGTAAACCGAGCCCTCTCCCGTTAGAATGAACGATATGCATCTTCTAGCGATCTATTGATAGGACAGGCGCTTGTTGGTCAAAGTGAGCGATGACAGAGAAACTGCTGGTTTGACAATCTACTGTCTGTACTGACTCCTGGTACCTGAGTGTATGTGTTTTGTACGCTGTGGTTGCAGTGGACTTTCTTTACACGGAGGGAGAGAGCATGGCCCTTCATTGTCTGTCTATGAGTCAATTTGCACGTCCCATATTGTTTTCCGGCACATTCATTTATTTTCTTCGGTAGTTTCATATGCAGCCACGACGTTCTGGCACATAGGCTTACTGTGCTTTAATTGGCGAACAGCAAGCTGGGCTAGTGTAGAAAAGGTGTTGAGCTGACTGAATTAACATTACATTACATTTATGTCATTTAGCAGACGCTCTTATCCAGAGCGACTTACAAATTGGTGCATTCACCTTGTAAGTCCATCTCATAAATCCTTGCCATTCATAAATCATACAACGTACTTATATCTCCATGGTATCGATTCAGGACATATGTCCACCAAGGTAAAGTTGGTTTTATATTCACTTATTCGGACATTCAATAGACATTCAACAGACATTCAACAGACAATCAACAGACATTCGTCAAAAGCCATTTAAAATGGTAAAAATCTATAACTAATTAATTGATTGTCACAGAAACATAAAAATAGATATGGTTTATTCTATAAATGTCTAGCATACTTTTACAAATGTTGTTTTGAATGAAAAAAAATCCAGTTTAAATTTGATGGAAATACATACAATCTTTCAAATGCAATTTAAAGAGATAAAATCAATAAATAATAGAGGGCATGTCGTCTATCAAATCTTTATTTCCGCAGATGCAGTTGATTGAGACGCATCCAATGCGATATCTCTATCTTAAACTGACATTTGTATGTGGATTTATTATGCTAATTGGATTTCCACCAGGGGCGTGGACAGCAACCTTAAGGGTGTTAAATTAATATATATTTTTAAATATAAATGACATGCTGCAATTCACAAAGAGTTGCAAACACTTGTTGAAATTCTTTCACTAATTTACCTGAGGATGTTCTATCTCTTCTCTTAACATGTATGGGCACACAATTTAACATTTTTTTGTGTATTTGTTTGATTTTAAATGTCATTTGGGCTATTTACTTTTTTTAAAAATTTGATGAGGGAATTCATATCTTGCAGTAAAATACTTTAATTTCAAGAGAAGACAGGTTAAATGTTAAAGAAAAGTTTAATGTTCTCTTACTTAAAAAAATTGTCATAGGCCTAGACCTAGACCATATCCCGAAAAACTGACGATTCTCTGAAGTCGCACATTTTGAGTTATTTAAATTGTGAACACAATACCACAACACGTTTGCACAATCAATTTCAGCTGTGTATTTCACATGGAATTAAGGCATTAAAAGGTACCAGAAGCCACCAAAATAGTGCTTGTTTGGCAAAAAATAATCTTAACTACAGGAAGATACGTGGACAGATGCACAGGCAGACAGTCAAACAGACAGAAAAGGCAGGTTTTTCTGTGGGTATAATAAGCAGGTTTCGAATGAAATGGTGGAGACAGTTGAACTCTGCTTGGGAGCATGTTCTCCTCTGAGACTCAAGCTTTCTCGAACCCTGTATGGCATGTTCCATGTGATTCAGGCTTCCCTCGCTCTCTGTATGTCTGTTGGCCATGATGACAAGTCATGTTGCCAAGCGTCTGTCACCGACCTTATCGAAGTCCAGCAAAGCCCCGTGGCAGTTCCAGGTTTGCTCTTAACACCAGAGCTCACAAATAGAGGTCGGAAACCCAGAGAAGTATTGAAGAAACAATACTCACGTACTCCATAGGATTAAAGATAGCTCTGTAAATGTCTCCTTCTCTCTCTTACAAAAATGTGTAGTTTCACGTTAACGTAAATTTCACATGACACCATATTTTTACGTGTATTAAATGTAGAATTTGCATGTTAACACCACCTTTTCACATGTGAGAAGAAAAACGTGTTTTCACCTCATGTGAATTGCAGATGCACATGTGAAATTTGCGGTTTCACGTGTGAAACGTTATCATGTGAAAATCTCATGTTCACATGTGGAATTGCAAGGTAACATGTAAAAAACGAACATCAAACTGCATTTTCACATGTAAGAACACATGTGAAAATATAATTAGCAGTTTTACATGTAAGAAACATTCACAAGAGAAAATCTAACTTTCACATGTGCAATTCCAATTTCACATGTGGTGGTGAAATAGTGTTATTCTCCTCACATGTGAAAAGGTTGTGTTAACACATTGGTGCTCCCGAGTGACGCAGCGGTCTAAGGCACTGCATCTCAGTTCTAGAAGCGTCACTGCAGACCCTGGTTCGTTCGCGGACTGTATCACAACCGACCGTGATCGGGAGTCCCATTGGGCGGCGCACAATTGGCCCAGCGTCATCCAGGTTAGGGGAGGCCGGGGTAGGCCATCATTGTAAATAATAATTTGTTCTTAATTGACTTACCTAGTTAAATTATTTATATATATATATATCTGTCTCCTTATTTATCTTGTTTAACATTTTATGTAACATTTTTCAAGTGTTTGGTCAAAGCCACATGTTTTTCACATGTTATTTTATTTGTTTTTTGTAACGGTCTCTTTCTCTCTCTCACTTCACTGACCCCTATTTTCGACTCTTCACACACTCTTCTGCTTGGTTCCCCTTTTGAAGTGTATTTCCTGTATGAGACGTGTGCTTCCTGTCCAGGGGTCATTGAGCACTTCCTGAAGTATGACACAGTCTGCTTTATGAGTCCGTAGGGAGATAAAGCACGGGGATAATATTACACCAACCACATGCCAACAATCTCTGTTATTGAGCTTTTCTCATCAAAAATTCAAAGCACTCATTTTAAAAGCCATTCCTGCATTTCTGCTGTATATTATGCACGTGTCCCATGTGGCTCCCTATTCCTTATGTAGTGCACTACTTTTGACCGGAGCCCTATGGGTCCTGGTCAGAATTAGTGAACGAAGTAGGGATTAAGGTGTCATTTGAGACGTTGGCTTTGTGTTTTGTGTACCAGTATCTTGTAGTAGATATGGCTATTCACTATAAGTTTGACCTGCGTCATGCAGTGACTAGGCTTAAGTTGACCACATGCACGTCTTGCTAAGCTTTGAGTTGTGGGTGACCTGAGTTAGACAAGCGTGATGTAGGTGAGTTCTCATGTTACAAGGAACTTGGTCTGGCTTGCTTTGGTTATAAAAGCAATGGGATCTGCAGGATTAAAGTGGGCCCTGTATCTGGGTGAATTCACATGAAACACCCACACTGAAGGCTCAGCACGGTTTTTACCCATGAAGGTAGTTTTTTGTTATTGGTATGATGTCATAGCCTGCCTGTCCCTCTGCTAGTTCCATATTTTGCAGATGGGTCTTGTCTTAACAGAGAGCCTTTATTTCATGCAAAACAATAATGGGAAAGACGATGGGCTTACAATGAGATACTCAGTACATTGTGTTTTTCTTTCGCATCCAACCATGCCACTGCTTGTCTAAGCATTCGGTTATTATGAACAGGTAAAGCATATTATAACAGCGGAGAGCTTGTTCTGAAGCTGCCGAGGCATAAACACACCTCACAAAAGACTGGGCTTCCGTCCCACTCAGGGAACAGAAACAAACGGTCCAAGCCTTAGAGCTTTTTCTTTTTCACATTCATCCTCCTCTTTTCAGACTGACTTCTATCCTCCTTTGTGTACATAAATATCTTGTGTTTTGATTCTACTGCTTTACTCTTACTTTTCTCTCTCTTAGGCCTCTCTCTTTCTCTATCTCTCTCTTTCTCTCTCTTTCTTTCTCTCTCTCTCTTTCTCTCTTTCTCTCTCTCTCTTTCTCTCTTTCTCTCTCTCTCTTTCTCTCTTTCTCTCTTTCTCTCTCTCTCTTTTTCTCTCTTTCTCTCTCTCTCTTTCTCTCTCTCTCTCTCTTTCTTTCTCTCTCTCTTTCTCTCTCTCTCTCTGTCGCCGTCTCTGTTTGTCAGTCGGTCAGACGTTGGGGCTTGTGATATCTGGCCGGGTGCCCGGTGCTCTCTTGGCAGCCACCTTAGGAGCAGGCCTCTTTCTCCCAGTCTCTCTATCTGTGTGTGTCTGTTGGAATGGCTTTATTTATTCTAACACAGATTATGTGGATTCGGTGTATTCGGAGGACACGATGGTCTGCAGATGATGTGGTAAACATGTAGCTACAGTGTCTCAGCTTAGACATGTTTTGTATTCCAAGCAATGCTACTTTGAAAATCAAAATACCACTTTGGATTTGATGCCTCCGCACCTACGGTGTGCAATTTGTACCGTAACAAAGATCTTAGTGAACTGACGTTCTCGCTACGTGTCAAATTGGAGGCAAATAACATTAGGAGAACAGAGCTTTTATGCCTGATGTGATGGTCTACAAATGGACTCTCTTCTTGAGCTAGTCTGCGCATGTGATGTGGTTGGTTTCTTATAGGACAGGCGAAGGACAGTGGTCTATACTCATGTATGGTAGCATCAACACCTGGTAGACTGATACTGTAACTGTATGTTGGCTCTAGCATCTTCAGTAGGACCTAAGGCATTTAAAGGTCATTGATATGTATGGCCACATGCATGGTTTATTTGATAAACAATACTGTCATTGAATTCACTCTCCCTCCTGGTCGAAACATGTTTAATATTTTACGCCGTGGGTAAGATATGCTGCTAAAAACAAAGGTGTTTTGTGGTTCTATATATACTGTTTTTAATGTCCTCATGTGATGCTAGTCATTGAACCATTTTTTGTTCTATTTGGCACCATTTCTTTTTTTTTCTCTCCCCAATTTTGATCTTGTCTCATCGCTGCAACTCCTCAACGGGCTCGGGAGGCGAAGGTCAAGTCATGCGTCCTCCGAAGTGTGACCCGCCAAACCGCGCTTCTTAACACCTGCCCACTTAACCCAGAAGCCAGCCGCACCAATGTGTCGGAGTTAACACTGTTCACCTGACTACCGAGGTCAGCCTGTAGGCGCCCGGCCCACCACAAGGAGTCGCTAGAGCGCGAGGAGCCAAGTAAAGCCCCATAACCCGGACGACGCTTGGCCAATTGTGCGCCGCCCTATGGGACTCCCAATCACGGCCGATTGTGATACAATCCGGGATCGCACCCGGGTCTGTAGTGACGCCTCTAGCACAGCGATGCAGTGCCTTAGACCGCTGCGCCACTCGGGATCCCCCAGCTCCATTTCTTCTAACAGTATGAAACATATCGTGTATGCCTGTGAGTTGAAGTGAGTCATTTGTTTTATTCGTACATCTGTAGCTGTAGTGGTTTAGTTGGACTTGCTTGGTAAACCTGTCAAGAAAAATCCTGCAGTTTTAGAAGAATTATAAACTGCAAGTCGGCATAAACTGTTTTCCTCAGAGTACTTCTAACCATGGCTACAGGACTTGTTGCTCCTGGACTCCTAAAGATTCAGCCTATGTGAAAATGAGCTAAGTTTACTGTGTCAACAAATGATGTCATGAGAACAATGAGGGTTGGAGGGAGGAAAGTACTGTGTGTGTGTGTGTGTGTGTGTGTGTGTGTGTTTTGTGATCTTGCGGTGCAAATGAAGCACTCTGAATATGTGAGGAAACAAGGATGCCACACCCCTGCTTCACACAGTTATACTCCTGAGACTCTGGAGTGTAACACACACACTTTAAAACATTTTTTTTTTTTTTTTTTTTTTAAGAAACGAATTGACCCAAAGTCGGTTCAATTATTTGAATTCCATTTAGTTTTTTTTTTTTTTCTGAGCTCAATGCACAGTTTCTATATAGATAAATCCGATTAAGCTGAACTGTGCAATGTAGTAAGGAGTTGTAGTTTTGAACAGGCCAATATTCTACATAGTACAGCACAGAAAACGTGGTAATTAAACACAATGACCATAATCCATTGCACGCCTACTTGTCCGGTCAATGGGGTGTGTGCAGACACAGAGAGGGATAGAGAGCAGTTGCTTTGAGGTATTTCTATCTGAAAATACATGATCTGAGTGATTGCTAGTTGGTATTCAGCAGTCATAAAAGTATGCCTTATTTACTTTGAAGAACAACTCAAATAGTGATTTTTGTCAGACAGCACAGGCAACCACTCTATAGAGATGAGATGATGACTTGAAATGAAATAATAAAATCATCAAATAAAACGCATGTAATATAGACAACTACATGATTTCTAATCACATATTTCAATGTGAATAAATGATGGTTAGTAAGTGATTAACAGTAATGGGCAGTCACAACCATCATGAGACTTTTATTCATTGTTTTATTATGTGTTGTTACAGCATTCAACCCACATAATGCAAATGATATTTAATGTTTTTTAAATGTTTATTAAAACTGAAATTGAAGACCTTGATTATTTTATGATAATTGAACTGAAACCTAACTGACCTCAAAAAGCACTAATCGCTCAGCAGCGTTAACACATATACATACACACGCTCACACAGCCCTCTAATGGGACCACTTAAGCTCCATCCTCTGTGACTGAAACTGGGCTGTGTCTTCCTCCAGTAGAAGCGGATTTTGACCCAGAATGCTGCTACAGGGTTAAGGTCAACTTCCCCTTTAGCCAGTGTGAGCGGACCTCACTGGGAGAGGACTCTATGTATACTCTATAAACTAGCACTTAGCCTGGACTCACTGTATAAGGTCAACTTCCCCTTTAACCAGACAGTGTAAATGCACCTCACTGGGAGAGGACTCTATGTATACTCTATAAACTAGCACTTAGCCTAGACTCACTGTATAAAGTCAACTTCCCCTTTAACCAGACAGTGTGAACGGACCTCACTGGGAGAGGACTCTATGTATACTCTATTTTTTTTTTTTTTTTTTTTTTTTTTTTTTTTTTTTACCTTTAAACCAGGCAAGTCAGTTAAGAACATATTCTTATTTTCAATGACGGCCTGGGAACAGTGGGTTAACTGCCTGTTCAGGGGCAGAACGACAGTTTTGTACCTTGTCAGCTCGGGGTTTGAACTCGCAACCTTCCGATTACTAGTCCAACGCCCACTGGCTACGCTCATAAACTGCACTTAGCCTGGACTCACTGTATAAGGTCAACTTCCCCTTTAACCAGACAGTGTGAACGTACCTCACTGGGAGAGGACTCTATGTATACTCTATAAACTAGCACTTAGCCTAGACTCACTGTATAAGGTCAACTTCCCCTTTAACCAGACAGTGTGAACGTACCTCACTGGGAGAGGACTCTATGTATACTCTATAAACTAGCACTTAGCCTGGACTCACTGTATACGGTCAACTTCCCCTTTAACCAGACAGTGTGAACGCACCTCACTGGGAGAGGACTCTATGTATACTCTATAAACTAGCACTTAGCCTGGACTCACTGTATAAGGTCAACTTCCCCTTTAACCAGACAGTGTGAACGCACCTCACTGGGAGAGGACTCTGTGTATACTCTATAAACTAGCACTTAGCCTGGACTCACTGTATAAGGTCAACTTCCCCTTTAACCAGACAGTGTGAACGCACCTCACTGGGAGAGGACTCTGTGTATACTCTATAAACTAGCACTTAGCCTAGGACTCACTGTATAAGGTCAACATGGCAGGCAGTCTCAGTTGAAGCCTCACTTCTACACAGATTTCAAGAAGCAATAGGACGACAGGCTCATTGTAACCGTTCCATTCATTCCATTCCAGCCATTATAATGAGCCCGTCCTCCTATAGCGCCTCCCAACAGCCTCCACTGACGCCTACATTACTGAACATAGACAAATGATGTATGATGAAACTTGTGTAGTTCAGAATTATTTAACAGTTTTATGAGAAATGTTAGCTGTGAGTATATTACTTTGTTTGACTTAGCCTTTTAACCTGACCAATTTGGATGGGTGTTTGTGCACATAAATTCGCAGTCCCTTAAGCTCTATGTGTCATACCCTCCATGTGCATCGTGGGCTGTTCTAAAACGTTTCGTGATACACTCTAAACATGATGTTGCTTTTGGCTGATTTAATGCTACCATCTGGCAAGCATAATTTCATATGTTATGAAATAATAAACACAAGTGTAAATTGTGCTGACTGTAAGTAGTAGTAGTAGTAGTAGGGCTTTATTTGATTATGGTGCTCAACCAGTTTTATATCAACGTTTCCGAACTGGCTTGACGAGCTAGTATGTAACTACCTCTGATATGCAAATAAGCATGCTAGTCAATTAGCCTACTTATCAAATAAGAGGCTATGTTACATTGTCCTATCGTATAGGCTCACATATTCAACTCTTGTGATCACCACATAGTGTGTCTTATGTTCCTAGTTTGTTACCTTTTTTTATTCTGTGTATCAACTGTGTTGATTTGAATATGGAAAGCAGCTGGTGACATTATAGGCTGATCTAATAAGAATTGGCCTACGGTGATACAATCCAAAGCTGTCAAACCTCTACTTCACCGGAATGAGAAATGTTAGTCTCCTAGACATATTCTTCATTGTTTACGTTGTGGGTAAGTCTTCATTGTGGACAACAGGAGCCTGTATCCGTTCAAGCTGCTGATACACGAGACCAACAAACGTCTGCAGGTTGCGCGTGCACGTACCGTTTGAGATGCAAAAATACCATCTGAGACGCAAGCGCTTCGAGGTTCGCAGACCACGCAGCGTCAGCACGCATAATCTACAGCTGGATACTTCTCATAGTATCCAGGCCTGTCTCTATTACTATTCCAAGGTTGAGGAGAAGACTGGCGCCTCAGTTGAGGGGTTTGGAACAGTTTGGATGTTGAGGCTAAAGTGTTCAGTTTGTAATATGACACCCCAACTCTCCTATAGGCTTACCACTCATTCAAGACTCTATAGTCTAGTGTGTGTGTATATGCATATGCTTGTTAAAAAATGTATCTTACAGTAATGAGAAGGTAATGCTTTTTGACATGTTTACGTCTCATGGCTATGTCATGCTATCCTGCCTTCATCCTGAGCCCTCTGAGTAGTTTTACTAGCTACTCTACACAGGAAGTCTGTGTGACGTGTAGAGTTCTACACATAGTCTCAGGATGCTATCTATGGCTAACTGCTGCTGCCACAGACTGTATGTGAACACAGCCTCAGGATGCTATCTATGGCTAACTGCTGCTGTCATAGACTGTATGTGAACACAGCCTCAGGATGCTATCTATGGCTAACTGCTGCTGCCACAGACGTTATGTGAACGCAGCCTCAGGATGCTATCTATGGCTAACTGCTGCTGTCACAGACTGTATGTGAACACAGCATCAGGATGCTATCTATGGCTAACTGCTGCTGCCACAGACTTTATGTGAACACAGCATCAGGATGCTATCTATGGCTAACTGCTACTGCCACAGACGTTATGTGAACACAGCATCAGGATGCTATCTATGGCTAACTGCTACTGCCACTGCCACAGACTGAATGTGAACACAGCCTCAGGATGCTATCTATGGCTAACTGCCACTGCCACAGACTGAATGTGAACACAGCCTCAGGATGCTATCTATGGCTAACTGCTGCTGCCACAGACTGTATGTGAACACAGCCTCAGGATGCTATCTATGGCTAACTGCTACTGCCACAGACGTTATGTGAATGCAGCCTCAGGATGCTATCAATGGCTAACTGCTGCTGTCATAGACTGTATGTGAACACAGCCTCAGGATGCTATCTATGGCTAACTGCTACTGCCACAGACTGTATGTGAACACAGCCTCAGGATGCTATCTATGGCTAACTGCTGCTGCCACAGACGTTATGTGAACGCAGCCTCAGGATGCTATCTATGGCTAACTGCTGCTGTCACAGACGTTATGTGAACGCAGCCTCAGGATGCTATCTATGGCTAACTGCTACTGCCACAGACTGTATGTGAACACAGCCTCAGGATGCTATCTATGGCTAACTGCTAATGCCACAGACTGTATGTGAACACAGCCTCAGGATGCTATCTATGGCTAACTGCTACTGCCACAGACGTTATGTGAACACAGCATCAGGATGCTATCTATGGCTAACTGCTACTGCCACAGACGTTATGTGAACACAGCCTCAGGATGCTATCTATGGCTAACTGCTACTGCCACAGACGTTATGTGAACACAGCATCAGGATGCTATCTATGGCTAACTGCTACTGCCACAGACGTTATGTGAACGCAGCCTCAGGATGCTATCTATGGCTAACTGCTGCTGTCATAGACGTTATGTGAACGCAGCCTCAGGATGCTATCTATGGCTAGCTTTTGCCACAGACTGTTTATGACCATTCACCGTGTGAACATAAGTTGCCTCAGGATGCTATCTGAGTATAGTTAGGGAGTGTAATGTCGCTGAACGAATGAGATAAGGATGTCAGTTTGATGGAGAAATGTATTACATAATCACATCAGGATAAATATGACCGCACCCATGAACACACACACACACACACACACACACACACACACACACACACACACACACACACACACACACACACACACACACACACACACACACACACACACACGGGTCCCAGGGGAATGTTTAGGGTGCCCGGGCGTGCCTGGCCTGCTGCTAGTTTAGGAAGGTGATTTATGGTCTGTCACAGCTGGACTCTCTTCTCCTCACATTCCTTCACACTGGGTACACGGCTACTTCTTACACTCACACACACACAACCTCAAGCGGAGTTCTCTAAGCTCTATTTTGTGAAGTTTTCATGTGTACCCAAGCCCCTACTACCACTGCACTTAAATCACTGGCAAAGCTTTTCACAACTCAACAGTAATGCTTTAACTGACTTTAATTATGTACCATTATGGATCTGTTCAATGGGATCCTCATGTGATGTTAATGTGCTATTGAGCCTTCCTTCGTCCTAGCATCCTCTTCCCATGCTGGGCCATTATCCATTATCCGCCCTGTGTTTCAGCCTGAGACCAGATGCTTATAGCTCTGCATGCAATGAGCTTCTGTGTGTTGTATGGGCTTAAACAGAGTTGTAGTTGTGAAGAAACAGGACTTGATATTACTGTACATACAAATCCTCTACATACAAAGTGGTGATCCAAACATTAAAAAGAGGCGTGTGTGTTTTAATGCATGTGTGCTTGTCTGAGCATGTGTGTGTTCAAGCCTGTGTCTGTAAGTGTATGTGGAGGATGTTGTCTGTGTCTCTCTGAGTACTGATGACTTTAGTAAATCTGCAGTAGTCTCCATCTTGGCACCGTGCAGTTGGCCTTGGGTTTGGAGAGGCTCCATATAAATTGCCTGTAGGATTTGGAGTGGCACGTCATGTGCTGGGCTCTATTAACATAGGGGTCTTGTCTCAAATGGCACGCTATAGGCCCTGGTAGAAAGTAGTGCACTATAAAGGGATTAGGGTGCCGTTTGAGACTAAAGCAGACTGTGTGATGGTAATCCATACTGATCATCTCAGTCTCCGCTAGAGCCGGGCTGGCACATAAAGCAGGCCTGGGGATATTTAGAGAGAACCTCAGAGTTATGGCTGACCTCACTGACTCCAACTCTAGCCCCTTTTCCAAATCTCTCTCTCTCTCCTTTTTCAAATCTCTCCCTCTCCCTTTCTCTCAGCTCAACTCTCAGGGGCTCAGTAGTTGATTTAGAGCTAGGCTAATTTCAATTTCCTCTCCCAAATTCTCCTGGATCTCTCCTGCAGTGGACGCAGGGATCTTTTGTGACTGGTTGTAATAGACTGAGACCCAGTGTGTCAAGAGTATGACTGGGTGTATCAGGTCAACTTAACAATCCTCAAAAGCCCTACCACATCCCAAGATAATCACATATAAACTCCAGCTCCACCCCTTTCCCTGAGGCAAATGATGTTCATTAGGGATTTCCACTGGGTTTCACTGTGGCTCACTTGATTATATGGATTCAATTAGATTTCTTTTAAACAAAAATGTCACACAGATGAAGGGACACCAGAACCTGAGATCTGCCACGTTCCTTCCTGTCCAGATAGAAGAGAGAGAACGAGAGTTATGAGGTAACTGTGGTGTTTTATAAGTAACAAGGGAGTCATCCCAGTGCCACACAGTCCCACCATGACTTTCATACCACCCAGACACACATGGCCACTGTGGAGGCCACAAGCAACCTACAAATGTCACAATATAGAGACCGAATACTGACCCATAGACGAGAGGTGGAAGGTGAACTGCTGCGTGTCATGGTTAGTTCACATCCAATGGCTTGCTGTGTGTTTGTGTGACTCGGAGTGTGATCAACGAGCTCAAACTCTCTCTGCAGAGTTTAGTGGAAATTCGGTACCGAAAGAGACTTGGTCATTTCTTCAAACAATCATCTTTATTCAATATTGGCTAATTATTGCAATAATGAAACTGTCGACCCCACACTCTGAAGTGTGTTGCAGAGTACTTAACTGCTAATGAAAAAACATAAAGGACCTACAAATGTTTAGTCAGCCTGGTTCCAACCTTCCCATAAGCTACCTTGGCTTAGTTTCCCAGATTCCAGGAGATGAGTCATTGAGGCATTGTTCTAAACTCTTCCAGGCTATCTTTATCTCAGGTCACACACACCACATCTTGTCTATGGAATGCCAGCGTTTAGGTTTTATCACCAAGTCATTGTCAGCTCAAGCTATCTCTAGCAGACTAACTGCAGGAAACTGGAGTGGAAACCATCTCTTCAACAGTTGCCAGCTCAAGCTTCAAAAGACTCCTCTCAGTTAACTCAGAAAGGAAGAGAGAGAGTTCTAAGATCCTCACTCTATTTCATAAAACAACGATTTGGTGCATAAGCATAACATCATCTTGTAATGTGATCAAACCACACTAGAAAGTCAGGTCAGAGGTCATTCAAACCCTTCAAATAAGTGTTACTTTACTCTATTATACCAATTATCTGTAAACATTTCATACATTTCGTATTCCAGGTTTACAGTAGTTTCTTCAGTACATGTTTTATCAAAATAATTCACGCGTTCAATTAAAACTCAGAAAATAAAAAAATTCTGTGTGTGCCCCTTTAAGATACCACGGCACTAACCGATATTCATAACCAGTAAATTGTGTCTGTGTGTGGTAAACCATATGGCAAAAACAAACAAAAATGTCCAGGCCTTATTTAATTTGGTAGCTCCTCTTTACCACTGAATCCGGATACCTTTATACCAATAAAACTGCTGCATTTCACAAACCCCTCTCCCAAGGCCATAGCCTCCGGAAACGTTTCAAAGAGAGAGAAAATGACTACCTCCATTCTCCTGGAAGAGAAAGTGTCATTTTCTTTAGCATTCACTAAGCTAATATCATAATCAGCAACCCCAAAGGTTTTAACTACAAACAAAACATGACAATAATAAGCCTACTGTACTCTCTCAAATAATTTGTTGTTTGTTTTAATGTACCCCAACGTTTATGTACGCTTAATTTAGCATGTGCTACCCTTAGAGATGGCAACGTATCTCGCCACCGAGTCTAACAATTCACTCCCGTATCATATCATATGTCTTTCTTTTCAATAACCATGCCAAATTATCCTGTTATTGTTACCAGACCAATGTCCAACGACATATGTAATAGCTGTTTCACCTTAGATTGTTCCTGATAGTCTTTATTTAACTAGGCAAGTCAGGTAAGAATACATTCCTATTTACCACGACGGCCAAACCCGGATGACGCTGGGCCAATTGTGCCCTGCCCTATGGGACTCCCAATCACGGCCGGATGTGATTCAGCCTAGATTCAAACCAGGGACTGCAGTGACACCTCTTGTACTGAGATGCAGCGCTTTAGACCGCTGTGCCACTCGGGAGCTCTAATACAGTTTTTCATTAAGTGGAATCGACAACGTCTAAAATAAACAAACCCAGAACCTCTGTCCAGTAATCTAAACATTGCAACCTGTTGCATTAATTAAACAATTTGAACCTGTTGTTTAAAACAAATGTAGAACCTTTATAAAGTTGTTGTCTCATCAGCTTAATATTCAATACTTATTTCGATTTACTTTAATTACTGGACACTGTTCCACGTAATGGAAACAGATGATCGTTTTAAATGACATTACCCTCCTGCTTCATTTTACTGAGTTACCTAAACTACAAAACCAAGCAACAATAATCAGAAATGGTCAAAGAATGTTTTTCATACCTCTACTTCAAATGTCCCACTGCCTGCTCGCTTTCAACCGCAACTAATATTTTTGACAATCTCATGGTTAAATCCCTCTACTCATGATTTAACCTTCTATTTAAACGTCAGCTTTTCAAATGACAAAAATATTGCATTATTCGAGTGCTTATCAAGCTGCCTCGAGCAGACTAGCTGCAGGAAGCTGGAGTGGGAACCATCTCTTCAACAGTTGTCAGCCCAAGCTTCAAAATACTCAGTTAACCCAGAAAGGAAGAGAGAGAGTCCTAAGAACCTTAATCTATTTGATAAACAACCATTTGGTGCATAAACATAACATACTCTTGTAATTATGCTACCACAAGGGACTAAAACAGTGAACCCAGTGAAGGTCTTGACCCTAACACCTTTTCAGTAAACAGTGGACTTGTTCTCGATTAGTTTGTTTTGCCTGGCCTGCAGTGTCTAGGTATTGCCACACTGTACAGATAGAAAGACTCAAACCATGATGAAGCCATGCAAAGTCGTGCATCTAACCTGAGAGCTGTTTGGAGGGTGTTTGAATGTAAACCCAGTGCACCTGTTATGATACACAGGAAGTATTTAAAACAGAATAGAAGTACTCTGAAACACCTAAATAAAATAAATTCAGTGCATTAAAAAATCAACAGATGTGGGCAGACTGTGTGTCTCATACAATGAAATGGTTAAGAAATGCACACGATTTATAGCCTAAGTATCGATGGATGATGAGGGCCTGTGGAGAATATTTTTTTGTAAAGTTCCACCTTCATTTTTTTCCTTTGCTTTATTTTGACAGTTTAGAAACAGGAGGAGACAGAGGAGTACAAGTGGGACAGGCAGAAGCAGGAATTGAACCCCTGACTTCTCAGGCAGTCAAACGGTACATTTCATTGGAATTTCATTCACTCAACCACAGCCACACTGTAAAAAAAAATGTCTTGGGTGAATTGATTCAAAAAACAACCAACATGTACTTAATAAAAATGAATGCAAATCATTTCAATGATTTGTTAATTTTATTTTACCAAAACATTTAAGAATATGTAAGTGTAAGTATATTTTATATGAAGATAACCTAAGATAGAGATAATTGAGTGATTGAACTAATTAGAAGTCTGGTTTTAATCTCCTTGCACTTCCTATCCCACTGGGCACACACTGGTTGAATCAACATTGTTTTCATTTGAACTAAATGAAGTTGAATTAACATCTGAATTAACATCTGTGCCGAGTGGGATCTTGCCATGTGGCTCTGTATTTAGAGGAGTGTGGGTAATTATTATTTTTTTGACTTTATGATTATTTTACATGAATGTTTGAAGAAAGAAAAGTATACTTTCAATATTAGTATTAAGCAGCTTGTTGTGCCATGAGGTGTAATGGATCATGATGAACGTATATCAAAACCATCAGGCAAAATTCTGTTCAATGATGAGATGACCCATTCCCATATTTCTAACTTTTAATGGTACAAGCATACCACCCTGCATCCCACTGCTGGCTTATGAGGGCCAGTAGGAGGCACTCTTTCTTCTGATCTAAAAAAATATCACAATGTCCCATGGCGGTGATTGGGGACATTACCCTGTGTAGGGTGCTGTCTTTCAGATGGGACGTTAAATGGGTGTCCTGACTCTGTGATCACTAAAGATCCCATGGTTCTTATCGTAAGAGTAGGGGTGTTAACCCCGGTGTCCTGGCTAAATTCCTAATCTGGCCATACCATCATGGTCACCTAAACATCCCCAGCTTCCAACTGGATCATTCATCCCCCCTCCTCTCCCTTGTAACTATTCCCCAGGTTGTTGCTGTAAATGAGAATATGTTCTCAGTCAACTTACCTGGTAATATAAATAAACAAGTGTTCTGCATTGCTGTAAAACCTTCAGTTACTGCTGGGGGATTGGGATCTGTGCTCATCAAATGCCTGCCAAAATGGGTTAATCTGGCAAATGATCAGATTCATAAACCAATAGAAATACTCCAGAAGACGTGATCTAAATCTGCACAAGTAGGGTTGCACAATTTGGGGAATATTAAGAGGTGGAAACTTTCTGTGGGAATTAACAGGAATATATGGGAATTAACGGGAATGAATGGAAATATATGCACATTAATATTAATACCATTTAAATGTAGATTTTTTTGCGT
The DNA here is from genome assembly GCF_023373465.1 of Oncorhynchus keta. NCBI lineage: Eukaryota > Metazoa > Chordata > Actinopteri > Salmoniformes > Salmonidae > Oncorhynchus > Oncorhynchus keta. Next base: position 56,461,753 of record NC_068448.1, on the reverse strand, counting down.
TGGATATATTTACCATATCATAAGTAGACATAATTGCAAATGATTAAATCCTTCTAATAGAATTGAACTTTAATTAAATGAGTTGACTCTTCACGTGGGATGATTTCACTGAACAACAAAAGAAAGGGAATATTGAATGATCCCCAATGATCCATCACATCTCCCAAAATTGTTTTCTCCATAAATCTGTAAAATTATAGTCTAGAAACTAAAGCTTGTCTTCCTCTCAGGCTTAGTGATGACAACATAGGCCTTGTTGATCTCTGCACCAGACAGGATGCTCTTGCCAGCATACTTGGGGTCCAACATGCAACTCTTCGGAGTGTATGGGCTTCAGGCAGAAGTCTTCACGCTTTTTGATGTATTTCAGAACTGCAGTTTCCTCTGCTTGGAGCAACAGTGAAGTGAGCAGGGCAGTACAGATTTCTTCTCTTACATCTACAAGCAGAGTCTGAACATCAGATGGGATGACATTGTCTCCCTCAATCTGCGCAATGGCTACTGCTATAGGTTACATGAGTTTCAGGCTGCTTACCCCTCTCTCCCAAAATACATCATTCAGGAGGGTCCTCTTGATGGGTCTGTCCATATCGGCAGACCGATGTGGCCATTTCTTGGAGAGCCTCCTTCCCCTCCAGGAGACTGTCAAACATGATGACAACACCACCCTAATGAGTGTTGCTGGGAAGCTTCAATGTGGTGCTCTGATTCTTCTCACTTTGCTTGGTGAGGTAGATTGCTGCTATAACTTGATGACCCTTCACATACCTAACCATTTCCTTGGCTCACTTGTCAAGTCTATCCATTGTTTTCATTGCCATGATGGGTTTGAGGAGCAGATTCAATGCATGAGCAGCACAGCCAATGGGTGTGATGTGAGGGTAGGACCCCTCCACTTTAGACCAAGCAGCCTTCATGTTCGCAGCATTGTCTGTCACCAGTGCAAATACCTTGACTGCCTTCAGCTCATCTGCGATGTAGAGACCGGTGTGTCTGTTGTCCCTTGTGTCTGTGCTCTTGTAGAATACTGGTTGAGGGGTGGAGATGATGTAGTTAATTATTCCTTGCCCACAACATTCGACCACCCATTAGAGATTATTGCAATACAGTCTGTTTTCTCAATGATTTGCTTGACCTTCACTTGAACTCTGTTGAACTCTGTATCCAGCAAATTAGTAGATAAAGCATGTCTGGTTGGAGGGTTGTATGCTGGGCGAAGAACATTCAGAAATCTCTTCCAATACACATTGCCTATGAGCATCAGAGGTGAACCAGTTGCATACACAGCTCGAGCAAGACATTCATCAGCATTTCTCTGACTATGTTCCTCCATTGAGTCAGAAAAAACGACTGATTCCAGGAGGACCATGAGCTGTTGCTATCGATAAGGTGTCTGATTCATCATTTTCACCTCAAATCTCTCTGACTTTTGTCAGAGGTTGCTTGTTGTGAGCACTGAGGGAACTATATGCACTTGGCCAGATGATTCTGCATCTTTGTTGCATTCTTCACATATGATTTGGCACAGTATTTTCAAATGTATAAAGCTTTTCCTTCTACATCTACATTAACTGCAGTGAAATGTCTCCACACATCAGATAGTGCATGTTGCATTTTCCTGTAAAGATTTAAAAAAATATATAAAATACAATTCCATGTACAGAAAAATAGTTAAGCAGTTAGATTAAACAACTCATTTGTAAAATAAATATTTTAAAATGAAACATGTATGGAAACAGGTGAATTAACACTCCTCAGTTAGCAAGCTAAAACCCACACGGTAGCAAAAACTAACTAGCCAAAATTGTTAACAACTTAGAAATTATTTAAACACACTTTGCTGTAGGCTACTATTTACTAGTTAACAAAAAATCATGTATGTCATATAAAATATATTCACCCCACCCCAGTATTGTCTTCAAAACTTACCAGAAAGCATGTAGTCCATGGCTCAGACAGTGTAGTAGTGTGGGCTCAATAGCATCTCATTAGTGTGCACGATCTTGTGAATCAGCTGTACGTGTGATAGAAGAGTGCACTGCACATGTGCATGTAGAGGGTTGCAATTCCATTGAACCGGGGATAGTTTAACCAAAATATGCCACAAGACCTAGAATTGCCTTATGTGTATCCCCAAAAAAGAGGTTCACTATTATAAGCTAACGTTTTGATGAATTTAAGCAAAATTCCCAGGCTTCACTTTCCATGGAACATTTCTGGAACGTTTCTGACCCTTTGCAACCCAATGCACAAGACAGGATTTGAAACGCCATAATAGTGTTTAGAAGCTTTAGAGAGGAAACTAAACCAAAACGGAAGGTATCTAATTCTGCCCTTAGCTGAACGTAGTGTTTTCAACCTCTTCCGGTAGGGCTCCCAGTCCCTGGCAAGGTGTTGCACAACCCTTGATTAAGTGGTGTTACAACACACGGCGTCATATTTCAAAACATCTCAGGATGATGTGTTTCAATACTCCAGCAAAGTTTAGGTTTTGTTTCCATCAAGTTGGTGGCAGCTCAGTTGCCACTAGTTTTGGTGTTACAATGCACTTCAATTTAACAGTGCAGGTTTTTGCCCATATTAGGAACATCCTTCAACTTCCATGAGTGGAGTGCCACTATTTTATCATATCGATAGAATGTGCTTAACTAGAGCACATATGTACACTGTCATCATCATCATCATTTCCCATGTGACCCAAACGTGTCTGTGCAAGCTTACGTATACACAATGAATGACTGTTTGGGCCTGTCGGGACATAAAGTCATCAATACCTTATCTCTGTTTGGCAATTCTGTCTAGGTGACACAATGCATCGTTATCGCCTTTTAACACTTCTCAACTGTCACAGCAGCCATTTTGTGTCTGGCGTTCCAGGTGGTAATAGACCCGAGACACTTTCATCGACCATCTCTGACTGCACTGTGCTGTGTCGTTACGTGAGGCTTGGGAAGTCACATTCACAAGGGTCTAATTTGGTTAATATGTCCTTCTGTTCTTACTGAACTCAACTTTATTTAATTATTTTATTTCACCTGTATTTAACCAGGTAGGCAAGTTGAGAACAAGTTCTCATTTACAATTGCGACCTGGCCAAGACAAAGCAAAGCAGTTCGACACATACAACAACACAGAGTTACACATGGAGTAAAACAAACATACAGTCAATAATACAGTAGAAAAATAAGTCTATATACAATGTGAGCAATTGAGGTGAGATAAGGGAGGTAAAGGCAAAAAAAAGGCCATGGTGGCAAAGTAAATACAATATAGCAAGTAAAACACTGTAATGGTAGATTTGCAGTGGAAGAATGTGCAAAGTAGAGAGAAATAATGGGGTGCAAAGGAGCAAAATAAATAAATACAGTAGGGGAAGAAGTAGTTTTGGCTAAATTATAGATGGGCTATGTACAGGTGCAGTAATCTGTGAGCTGCTCTGACAGCTCACAGATATCATCTTCAGTAATCCCCCAGATTCCTGTCGGACGGCTAATGCATTTGTTAATGTGAAATATCTATATCGTCACTCACACAACATATCTGCAATAGAATCAACGTCAGACTCATTTCGTGTCTGTGATGGTGTTCCTTCCTGTCTATAATAATGTCTGCCCAATGCTATCTTGATTAATTCTACTACACAACTTCAACAGGGAACCTGTTGCTCTTGATCGCTGTCGGTCTCTCAGACACCTTCGTCTCCTCAGTCTGTGTGGTAAGCGATGGCATCATTATGTTGTGAATCAGCTCTTTGCTTCTCGGGCAGGCAGCATACTGACCCCCCTCAGAGTTGAATGCAGAAGTCTTTTTGTGGTCCTCCACACTGAAAGCAGATCCTACCAGAACAAAGAGCCTGCTAATGTGGTGAAGAGACTGGGCCATTGTCTGACGAGGTGTTGTAAGAGTGTACAGACTACTATGAACCTCCTTAGGATCAGATAAAGAGACACCTGTCGAGACGAGGGTAGGGGTCATAATGGCTGAAGGAATGAGGTAGCAGACAGTGTGACACAACAGGTCACTGGGTCAACACACGGGGATATGAGATTTCAGGTTTTTCTTCTCTTGAAGAGACGACATTACTCTTGGTAGCCCACTATGTCACTGGAGTCATTTGTTAAGACTAATAACTAGATTCATAACAAGAATGGGTGGCTTTGCGATGGCTTTTCAGGGCTCAGGAGAGTCAGGAGAGGTAAAGTTCTTATCTTAATGGACTGCTTTAAGCACATATTTTTCACACGATACTTCAGAGTAACAATTATGGTATTGAAAAACATTTAGATGTTCACTTTTGGTGTGTTTGCACTTGTCACCTGATTGAAAGAGAACATGAAACAGTCGGCTAGTCTGGCGGAGAAACACAGAAACAAGCAGAACACTACATTTCTCACAGGGAGAACCGTGTTCGCTTTAGAGAGCTGGAACTGCTTAAAGATTTAAAAAACATTTTTTTTTATCCCTCTGCAGAACCTTTTATATGGTGTTGCGACCCAAATGGCACTGTAATCCCTTTATAGTGCACTATTTTTGACCATGACCCATAGGGAATAGGGTGCAATTTGGGACGCATCCATGACAAATGATCCTCGGGTTGACCGTTTCCCGCAGACTACCCTTGAGTTAACTCTACCCCCTGTCCTCCCAGACACTGTCATGCTTTACTGTATTATAAATGGTTATATTACGATGGAGGTCTTGCTTGTAGGTGGTGGTGGAATTAAAAAAAGAAAAAAAGAAAAACACTGTCACACTCAGCCCTGGTCCTGCTGTCTGATGAAGAGATGGAGATGAACGTTCTCTTTGAAGTCCAACTGGGGTGAATCACTGGAGTGAGTGGGGAAATAAGAGATGTCAAATGAATTCAAGTTGATGTAGGCCCACGGTGTGTTGGTTCAGTTTTGGTGTATTGAAGTGTTAGTGTGTTCTGTGTTAAAATAAATGTACATTGAAGTGTTGGAGGAATCATTCTGTGGTTGCACCAGTTTGCATGTGTTTGTCCATTTGACTGTGTGTGTGCTCTCTCAGCATGTGTACCAGAGCTGTGCTCAGTTGATGTGGCCAGCTGTTTAGCCCTCGGGGGGCAGGTCACACTGGGGCAGGTCACACTGGTGCAATACAGGGGAACAGAGTGTCCTATGGCCAGGGGAGGTGAGGGAGGGTGACCGAGTGTCCCATGGCCACAGGGGGGCAGAAGTGCACAGTGGGTGCACCCCAAATGGCACACTACCCCTATAAGTGTACTACTTTGACCAAAGCCTTATGAGCCCTGGTCAAAAGTAGTGCACTGTAGGAGAAAAGGGTTCCATTTGGGATGTGCTTAGTGTGTCCCATTATGTTCCCTCAACCCCTCTATGGTCATGGGACATAACCCCTCTATGTCCCTAAGTGTTCCACGAACACAGCAGGGTTACAGGGCAGCAGACTGGGCCATCGGCTCAGTACAGCCCACCAGGGTTGTCAGATGGGACAGGGCCAGTTTGTCCTGACTGCCTCGGAGGCCAATAAACATCGACCTAATCTAATCTCGCTGTACAGTAGCATGAATATCCTATGCTACATGCTCCATCGCTTGGCACTGATATTAAGGCTTTGTCCCAAATGTCACCCTATTCCCTAATGTAGGGCCCATAGGACTTCGGTCAAAAGTAGTGCACTATATAGGGAATAGGGTTCCATTTGGGACATAAACCTAAGCTTTTGATCCATTATGGGGATTTATTGATCTCCAATCCCTGTAACTTGGCTGCTAGTCTGATTTCACTGAGGGAGATCTGGAAGTAGACCCATTTGTTGTGATATTTGCTGTTTCTTGTGGTGGGTTTGTGGTGTGGAATGGCTTCCAGATTCCACACTCATTTTCTCTCATGTCTTGGTTTTCTGTGTAATTGTACCATCTGTATTTTAGTGTTGTGATTTTTGTTCGTATGTATGACAATAAAATAACATTTCTGCTAAAATACGGCTGGTGGTGGAGCTGGTTTTGAATAGACATTTCTATTACTTGCTTTTCTTTGTCCTACCTTTTTTTGCCTCACAAAAGTCGATTCTAAAGTGTGTTATGAATATCATTTGATATTCAAGACCATCTATTGTAGTACATGTATTTACAGTAACTCCCATCTTTTTCTCTGGTGTCAGAACTGCAGGGGGAATTCATGTACACCTTTATAATAACCACAAATAGAAGGAAAAGACTACACAATTATTCCCCGTTTGACTTTGGAAGCTCTTGGCCTGGCGTACCACTCTGTTTACAATTTACAGAAAGGGTCCAGAAATGTGCATGAAGGCATCAAACCCACAGACTCTATTCTGTCGTGTGGAGGGGAAAACGTTAGGGAAGGCCCGGCTCGTTAGTTTGTCCGTCTATCTGTCTGTCTCTGTGTGTATGTGTGTGCATTTAAAGCCCAGGAGTCAGTCGGCCATCCCCAGAGGTTATCCTAATAAGGATGTGAAGGAAACGAGCTGAGCTGAGATGTTTTGGCTTAACTTCTGACCTGCGTGGTCTACGCTTCACTACCTGTGTGCTATGAGGGTTGAGGGGGGGGGCTGCTTTTCTTCGCCTTGCACTTACAGTAATTATTCACCTTTTAGTTTTGCTTTTCCAACATCAAAATATGAATGTCTGTGTATCGGTCTGTGTATCTGGCCTAAAGCCCTGCCATGGCTTTGCACACTTATCTAAATACATGGGTGAGAGACGGATTACATCATTTTATATTGCAATGCCAGTCTGTGATGGCGACAGGCGTGCATGCGCTTAAGTCCAAGCCCCACTCTCCCTTTACTTGAGCTAAAGACAAGTTCTGGAACTATGGCGACCACTTAAGTATTTTTTTAAGCGCCTGCTTTGGGCTGGATGTATCAAAGTGTAGCTCATACATGGATAATCTGTCAGTAGAAGTTATGTTTTTACCTCAATTGTTCATAAAATCCTTAGTTTGTAAGCAACTGTTTTCTGGAAGCTGTGTGCTGATATTTTGAGCACTGCAAGCTTGGCCCATTTGGGCCACCCCCCTAGCAATTTGAGTTCTAGCCTATGAGCTTCAGCCCCTCGGTATTTGAGTGACAGCTAGCAAGATGCACATTGATGAGTTGCACAGTGAAAGAAGAAGGCCCAGCATTATCCAATGAGGTTGCAGGGCGGGCCCAATGGCCCAGTGCCACAACAGAGGGAGAGTGAGCGAGATGTATCCTTCAGCTTGTATTTCCACCAGTTCACTGGTTATGTGTACCCAATGGTTTTGCCCAGCAATGTGGAATTTGCGGGAAGTAGTCAAGCAAGGTGTTTCTACCGGGCTTTGCCAATGTTCGGTAATCTTTGTTTATGAAAGCGTCCATGCGCTTAGGCTGTCTGTGATGTTACAGGGCATGTAGCCTGATTCTAGGCCAGATTGGATTGATTGACAGGTTTGATTTTGGTTTCACAACCAGTTTATTTCTGTAAAGCGTTTGTTTGTTTTGTAAGTCATTTTTGTCTATATTGCCAAATTGTTATTGATCCTAAATACTGCTACCATCACTAGCCTATCCTCATTTTGTGAATTAAACCGCTCTTTTGAACCTTAGGAGGCAAATGATATCTGCCAACCGCTACTTTTTCACACAATCTAATATCTAATCCCCCCCAATTCAGCTCTCTTCCTGCAAAAAAGGTCACGGTCCAGATAGAACCAAATCAACCTGTTACCTGCCTTGAAGTCTTAGCTAATGTGTCCTCTCTCTCTCTCTGTATTGTCTAAGTCTTAGCAAATGCGTCCTCTCTCTCTGTATTGTCTAAGTCTTAGCTAATGCGTCCTCTCTCTCTCTCCATCTCCCTTATTTCAATCTGGTCTAAAATAACCGCCTCACCTCTTCTCTCTAAGATAAGCCATGTCTTACTTCTTCTTCTCTAAGATAAGACGTGTCTTACTTCTTCTTCTCTAAGATAAGCCATGTCTTACTTCTTCTCTCTAAGATAAGCCATGTCTTACTTCTTCTCTCTAAGATAAGCCATGTCTTACTTCTTCTTCTCTAAGATAAGCCATGTCTTACTTCTTCTCTCTAAGATAAGCCATGTCTTACTTCTTCTCTCTAAGATAAGCCATGTCTTACTTCTTCTTCTCTAAGATAAGCCATGTCTTACTTCTTCTTCTCTAAGATAAGCCATGTCTTACTTCTTCTTCTCTAAGATAAGCCATGTCTTACTTCTTCTCTCTAAGTTAAGCCATGTCTTACTTCTTCTCTCTAAGATAAGCCATGTCTTACTTCTTCTTCTCTAAGATAAGCCATGTCTTACTTCTTCTCTCTAAGATAAGCCATGTCTTACTTCTTCTTCTCTAAGATAAGCCATGTCTTACTTCTTCTCTCTAAGATAAGCCATGTCTTACTTCTTCTTCTCTAAGATAAGCCATGTCTTACTTCTTCTTCTCTAAGATAAGCCATGTCTTACTTCTTCTTCTCTAAGATAAGCCATGTCTTACTTCTTCTTCTCTAAGATAAGCCATGTCTTACTTCTTCTCTCTAAGATAAGCCATGTCTTACTTCTTCTCTCTAAGATAAGCCATGTCTTACTTCTTCTTCTCTAAGATAAGCCATGTCTTACTTCTTCTTCTCTAAGATAAGCCATGTCTTACTTCTTCTTCTCTAAGATAAGCCATGTCTTACTTCTTCTCTCTAAGATAAGCCATGTCTTACTTCTTCTCTCTAAGATAAGCCATGTCTTACTTCTTCTCTCTAAGATAAGCCATGTCTCACCTCTCCCCTCTAAGATAAACCATGTCTCTTCTCTCTAAAATAAGCCATCTCATCTGTCTTCTCTAAAATAAACCATCTCATCTGTCTTCTCTAAAATAATCCATCTCACCTCTCTTCTTTCTAAAATAAGCCATGTCTCACCTCTCTTCTCTAAAATAAGCCATGTCTCACCTCTCTTCTTTCTAAAATAAGCATGTCTCACCTCTCTTCTCTAAAATAATCCATCTCACCTCTCTTCTTTCTAAAATAAGCCATGTCTCACCTCTCTTCTCTAAAATAAGCCATGTCTCACCTCTCTTCTCTAAAATAATCCATCTCACCTCTCTTCTTTCTAAAATAAGCCATGTCTCACCTCTCTCACCTCTCTTCTTTCTAAAATAAGCTGTCTTCTAAAATAATCCATCTCACCTCTCTTCTTTCTAAAATAAGCCATGTCTCACCTCTCTTCTCTAAAATAAGCCATGTCTCACCTCTCTTCTTTCTAAAATAAGCATGTCTCACCTCTCTTCTCTAAAATAATCCATCTCACCTCTCTTCTCTCTAAGATAAGCCATGTCTTACTTCTTCTCTCTAAGATAAGCCATGTCTTACTTCTTCTTCTCTAAGATAAGCCATGTCTTACTTCTTCTTCTCTAAGATAAGCCATGTCTTACTTCTTCTTCTCTAAGATAAGCCATGTCTTACTTCTTCTCTCTAAGATAAGCCATGTCTTACTTCTTCTCTCTAAGATAAGCCATGTCTTACTTCTTCTCTCTAAGATAAGCCATGTCTCACCTCTCCCCTCTAAGATAAACCATGTCTCTTCTCTCTAAAATAAGCCATCTCATCTGTCTTCTCTAAAATAAACCATCTCATCTGTCTTCTCTAAAATAATCCATCTCACCTCTCTTCTTTCTAAAATAAGCCATGTCTCACCTCTCTTCTCTCCATGTCTCACCTCTCTTCTTTCTAAAATAAGCATGTCTCACCTCTCTTCTCTAAAATAATCCATCTCACCTCTCTTCTTTCTAAAATAAGCATGTCTCACCTCTCTTCTCTAAAATAAGCCATGTCTCACCTCTCTTCTCTCTAAAATAAGCATGTCTCACCTCTCTTCTCTAAAATAAGCCATGTCTCACCTCTCTTCTTTCTAAAATAAGCCATGTCTCACCTCTCTTCTCTCTAAAATAAGCCATGTCTCACCTCTCTTCTCTCTAAAATAAGCATGTCTCACCTCTCTTCTCTCTAAAATAAGCCATGTCTCACCTCTCTTCTCTCTAAAATAAGCCATGTCTCAAAATAAGCATGTCTCACCTCTCTTCTCTCTAAAATAAGCCATGTCTCACCTCTCTTCTCTCTAAAATAAGCCATGTCTCACCTCTCTTCTCTAAAATAAGCCATGTCTCACCTCTCTTCTTTCTAAAATAAGCCATGTCTCACCTCTCTTCTTTCTAAAATAAGCTGTCTCAAAATAAGCCATGTCTCACCTCTCTTCTCTCTAAAATAAGCCATGTCTCACCTCTCTTCTCTAAAATAAGCTATGTCTCAAAAATAAGCCATGTCTCACCTCTCTTCTGTCTAAAATAAACCATGTCTCACCTCTCTTCTCTCTAAAATAAGCCATGTCTCCACTCTCTTCGCTCTAAAATAAGCCATGTCTCCACTCTCTTCTCTAAAATAAGCCATGTCTCACCTCTCTTCTTTCTAAAATAAGCCATGTCTCACCTCTCTTCTAAAATAAGCTATGTCTCACCTCTCTTCTCTAAAATAAGCCATGTCTCACCTCTATTCTGTCTACAATAAACCATGTCTCCACTCTTCTCTCTAAAATAAGCCATGTCTCACCTCTCTTCTCTAAAATAAGCCATGTCTCCACTCTCTTCTCTCTAAAATAAGTCTCACCTCTCTTCTCTAAAATAAGCCATGTCTCAAAAATAAGCCATGTCTCACCTCTATTCTGTCTACAATAAACCATGTCTCCACTCTCTTCTCTCTAAAATAAGCCATGTCTCCACTCTCTTCTCTCTAAAATAAGCCATGTCTCACCTCTCTTCTCTCTAAAATAAGCCATGTCTCACCTCTCTTCTCTCTAAAATAAGCCATGTCTCACCTCTCTTCTTTCTAAAATAAGCCATGTCTCACCTCTCTTCTCTCTAAAATAAGCCATGTCTCACCTCTCTTCTCTCTAAAATAAGCCATGTCTCACCTCTCTTCTCTCTAAAATAAGCCATGTCTCACCTCTCTTCTCTAAAATAAGCCATGTCTCACCTCTCTTCTTTCTAAAATAAGCCATGTCTCACCTCTCTTCTTTCTAAAATAAGCCATGTCTCACCTCTCTTCTTTCTAAAATAAGCCATGTCTCACCTCTCTTCTCTCTAAAATAAGCCATGTCTCACCTCTCTTCTCTAAAATAAGCTATGTCTCACCTCTCTTCTCTAAAATAAGCCATGTCTCACCTCTATTCTGTCTACAATAAACCATGTCTCCACTCTCTTCTCTCTAAAATAAGCCATGTCTCCACTCTCTTCGCTCTAAAATAAGCCATGTCTCCACTCTCTTCTCTCTAAAATAAGCCATGTCTCACCTCTCTTCTTTCTAAAATAAGCCATGTCTCACCTCTCTTCTCTCTAAAATAAGCCATGTCTCACCTCTCTTCTCTAAAATAAGCTATGTCTCACCTCTCTTCTCTAAAATAAGCCATGTCTCACCTCTATTCTGTCTACAATAAACCATGTCTCCACTCTCTTCTCTCTAAAATAAGCCATGTCTCCACTCTCTTCGCTCTAAAATAAGCCATGTCTCCACTCTCTTCTCTCTAAAATAAGCCATGTCTCACCTCTCTTCTTTCTAAAATAAGCCATGTCTCACCTCTCTTCTCTAAAATAAGCCATGTCTCACCTCTATTCTGTCTACAATAAACCATGTCTCCACTCTCTTCTCTCTAAAATAAGCCATGTCTCCACTCTCTTCTCTCTAAAATAAGCCATGTCTCACCTCTCTTCTCTAAAATAAGCCATGTCTCACCTCTCTTCTCTCTAAAATAAGCCATGTCTCACCTCTCTTCTCTCTAAAATAAGCCATGTCTCACCTCTCTTCTTTCTAAAATAAGCCATGTCTAAAATAAGCCATGTCTCACCTCTCTTCTTTCTAAAATAAGCCATGTCTCACCTCTCTTCTTTCTAAAATAAAAATAAGCCATGTCTCACCTCTCTTCTCTAAAATAAGCTAAAAAATAAGCCATGTCTCACCTCTATTCTGTCTACAATAAACCATGTCTCCAAAAATAAGCCATGTCTCCACTCTCTTCGCTCTAAAATAAGCCATGTCTCCACTCTCTTCTCTCTAAAATAAGCCATGTCTCACCTCTCTTCTTTCTAAAATAAGCCATGTCTCACCTCTCTTCTCTCTGTCTCAAAAATAAGCCATGTCTCACCTCTCTTCTCTAAAATAAGCTATGTCTCACCTCTCTTCTCTAAAATAAGCCATGTCTCACCTCTATTCTGTCTACAATAAACCATGTCTCCACTCTCTTCTCTCTAAAATAAGCCATGTCTCCACTCTCTTCGCTCTAAAATAAGCCATGTCTCCACTCTCTTCTCTCTAAAATAAGCCATGTCTCACCTCTCTTCTTTCTAAAATAAGCCATGTCTCAAAAATAAGCCATGTCTCACCTCTCTTCTCTAAAATAAGCTCATGTCTCTCTCTAAAATAAGCCTCTCTTCTCTCTAAAATAAGCCATGTCTCACCTCTCTTCTCTAAAATAAGCTATGTCTCACCTCTCTTCTCTAAAATAAGCCATGTCTCACCTCTATTCTGTCTACAATAAACCATGTCTCCACCATGTCTCTTCTTCTCTAAAATAAGCCATGTCTCCACTCTCTTCTCTCTAAAATAAGCCATGTCTCACAAAATAAGCTCTCTTCTCTAAAATAAGCCATGTCTCACCTCTTCTTCTAAAATAAGCCATGTCTAAAATAAGCCATGTCTCACCTCTCTTCTCTAAAATAAGCTATGTCTCACCTCTCTTCTCTAAAATAAGCCATGTCTCACCTCTATTCTGTCTACAATAAACCATGTCTCCACTCTCTTCTCTCTAAAATAAGCCATGTCTCCACTCTCTTCGCTCTAAAATAAACCATGTCTCCACTCTCTTCTAAAATAAGCCATGTCTCCAAAATAAGCCATGTCTCCACTCTCTTCTCTCTAAAATAAGCCATGTCTCCACTCTCTTCTCTAAAATAAGCCATGTCTCACCTCTCTTCTGTCTAAAATAAGCCATGTCTCCACCTCTCTTCTCTAAAATAAGCCATGTCTCACTCTCTCTCATTCTTCTGTCTAAAATAAGCCATGTCTCCACTCTCTTCGCTCTAAAAAAGCCATGTCTCCACCATGTCTTCTCTCTAAAATAAGCCATGTCTCCACTCTCTTCGCTCTAAAATAAGCCATGTCTCCACTCTCTTCTCTCTAAAATAAGCCATGTCTCACCTGTCTCACCTCTCTTCTCTCTAAAATAAACCATGTCTCCACTCTCTTCTCTCTAAAATAAGCCATGTCTCCACTCTCTTCTCTCTAAAATAAGCCATGTCTCACCTCTCTTCTCTCTAAAATAAGCCATGTCTCAAAATAAGCCATGTCTCACCTCTTCTTTCTAAAATAAGCCATGTCTCACCTCTTCTTTCTAAAATAAGCTGTCTCAAAATAAGCCATGTCTCACCTCTAAAATAAGCCATCTCACCTCTCTTCTTTCTAAAATAAGCCATCTCACCTCTCTTCTTTCTAAAATAAACCATGTCTCCACTCTCTTCTCTCTAAAATAAGCCATGTCTCCACTCTCTTCTCTCTAAAATAAGCCATGTCTCCACTCTCTTCTCTCTAAAATAAGCCATGTCTCACCTCTCTTCTTTCTAAAATAAACCATGTGTCTCCAAAATAAACCATGTCTCTTCTCTCTAAAATAAGCCATGTCTCCACTCTCTTCTCTCTAAAATAAGCCATGTCTCACCTCTCTTCTTTCTAAAATAAGCCATGTCTCACTCTCTTCTTTCTAAAATAAGCCATGTCTCACCTCTCTTCTTTCTAAAATAAGTGTCTCACTCTCTTCTCTCTAAAATAAGCCATGTCTCTCTCTCTAAAATAAGCCATGTCTCACCTCTCTTCTGTCTAAAATAAGCCATGTCTCCACTCTCTTCTCTCTAAAATAAGCCATGTCTCCACTCTCTCTTCTCTCTAAAATAAGCCATGTCTCCACTCTCTTCTCTCTAAAATAAGCCATGTCTCACCTCTCTTCTCTCTAAAATAAGCCATGTCTCACCTCTCTTCTCTCTAAAATAAGTCTCACCTCTTCTTCTAAAATAAGCTAAAAATAAGCCATGTCTCCACTCTCTTCTCTCTAAAATAAGCCATGTCTCACCTCTCTTCTGTCTAAAATAAGCCATGTCTCCTCTCTTCTGTCTAAAATAAGCCATGTCTCACCTCTCTTCTGTCTAAAATAAGCTATGTCTCCACTCTCTTCTGTCTAAAATAAGCCATATCTCACCTCTCTTCTCTCTAAAATAATCCATGTCTCTTCTCTCTCCCTCCCTCTAGGATCCTGGCTACTGGCTACAGGTGCACAGGTTGGAGCATGGGGACGGAGGCATACTGGATCTGGACGACACACTGTGCGATGTGGCCGATGACAAAGACAGGGTGAGTCACGCTGTGGTCAGTGGGCTTGATACACCTCAGGAAGCTATTTGAGCTATTTCAGGGTAAAATCATTTGCTGAGATGTCCTTCCTGCTTTGCATATACCCATGTGATGATGCATGTTGTGTTATAACTGGACCAATTAGTCTGCCACTTCCTGCTGTGATCCCCACAGTAGCAGCCAAGTGATGTACAGGCTTACAATAGTGGCAAATACTGAGGCATATTTCTCAGATGAATTCACAGGCCATTTCCTACCAGATGCTAGCTGTCTTATCTCCTCAAAATTGAGAACTGGAAAGAAAATGACAACGTCTAAAACTAGATATTTAAGTGTAAGAATAGATGACTAAATTACTTAAATGTGACGCTGCTGCTGCTGCCTCTGGTTGACTGACTAATGAACTCTATAAAACAGAGAAACAGTCTTTGTAAACTCTGAGAGGGCGTGTTTTTTGGCTGCACTGTCTATATACTAGAATCTGTTTTCATATTTCTACTGAGAAGAATCAGGAGCCCCCTGCCTGTCACACGATGTCATTGCAGCCATACTTTACCTACCAACACACTGCCGTTTAATGGCATATGGACAATAGACGAACGCTGTTGACAGGGCTTCAGTGATTTATGTGGCTCACAAAAGGGCTTGATGAGATTACTAAAGGCACGTTCCCACTGCCGAGGGCTAAGTACCTCAAAACACTGGGCTAAGGGAGGTTTGAGCTTGGGGCTAAGCGAGTGTTCACACGTGCACATTCTAAAGTGGGCTAGCACCAACCTTAACCCAGGGGCGAGCCAATCAGAGTTCCTTTGATACCTAATTTGAATTTTCTACACCAGAAAAGGGACAGTTGGTTTCACTTCACCCTACTTGTGTGAACACAGGCTAAGCTAGCCCAGGGCCAGTCTTAACCTGGGGCTAAGAACAATGCATCTGTGAAAAGGCCTTAAGTGTTAAATCAGAGTGTAATCTGGTGTTATGCTACAATAGAACAGAGATAGAGAGAGCTTTAGTAAGAGCAGTAGAGGTCATTCTAATCAGCTATAGTAAGGGATAGGATGGGAACATTTGAGAAAACACATTCTCCATTTACATTTTAGTCAAGCCAAATATGAGCCCAAGGCCTTTGGACACTATTTACTTCTTCTAGTACATCCAGACTACTGTAGTTTCCTCTGGCACACTTTATTTTACTGCTGGCTGGTACAGCGTGTCTGTGGGTGCTTGCGTGTGTGTGTAGGTATGTGTGTGTGGTTGCGTACATGTGTGCGGGTTCACTCCAGATTGAAAGCCAAACAGAGTGTGGGTAGAGAGACCATGCCACCTCTAGTTATGACGGTGGTGTTTCTTTAGACGTTGTGAACCAGAGCTGTGTGTTCATCTCCGGCCTGTAGGAAGTGCTGCTGTTTATGGGACAGTTTGTCAACCAGACAGGAGGTGTGTGTGTGTGTGTGTGTGTGTGTGTGTGTGTGTGTGTTAGAGCGGTGGTCCGGATGCGTGAGCTGGTTTTTCCAGGTGGCATGCCATGCTTCTGTTTTCATCCCTCTCCTATCAACACTGTCTGGTATTCAGGCCCTGGGTTCCGTGCTATTCCCCATCAAACTCCCCTGCACATGGACAGGAAATAGCAGTAGAGACAATACGAGTAGCTCTGTCCTTTAACATCAGTGACAGTACAGTACACTGCTATACCCGGAGAGCCATACATAACATTTAGTCATTTAGCAGACACTCTTATCCAAAGCGACTTACAGTTAGTGCATTCATCTTAAGATAGCTAGGCGGGACAACCACATATTCAAACTGTGCCTCTTTGCTTGACATCATGGGGAAATCAACAGAAATCAGCCAAGACCTCAGAAAAAAAGCACCTGAAGGTACCACTTTCATCTGTACAAACAATAGTACGCAAGTATAAACACCATGGGACCAGGCAGCCGTCATACCGCTCAGGAAGGAGACGCGTTCTGTCTCCTAGAGATGAACGTACTTTGGTACGAAAAGTGCAAATCAATCCCAGAACAACAGCAAAGGACCTTGTGAAGATGCTGGAGGAAACAGGTACAAAAGTATCTATATCCACAGTAAAATGACTCCTACATCGACATAACCATGAAAGGCAACTCATGAAGGAAGAAGCCACTGCTCCAAAACCGCCATAAAAAAGGCAGATTACGGCTTGCAACTGCACATGGGGACAAAGATCGTACTTTTTTGAGAAATGTCCTCTGGTCTGATGAAACAAAAACAGAACTGTTTGACCATAATGACCATCATTATGTTTGGAGGAAAAAGGGAGAGGCATGCAAGCCGAAGAACACCATCCCAACTGTGAAGCACAGGGGGTGGTAGCATCATGTTGTGGAGGTGCTTTGCTGCAGGAGGGACTGGCACTTCGCAAAATAGATGTCATCATGAGTAAGGAAAATTCTGTGGTTATTTTTTAATAAAAAAATTAAAAAGTAAATCCATATTTGACTAGGTAAGTCAGTCTTATTTTCAATGACGGCATAGGAACAGTAGGTTAACTGCATTGGATATATTGAAGCAACATCTCAAGACATCAGTCAGGAAGTTAAAGCTGGGTCACAAATGGGTCTTCCAAATGGACAATGACCCCAAGCATACTTCCAAAGTTGTGGCAAAATGGCTTAAGGACAACAATGTCCAGGTATTGGAGTGGCCATCACAAAGCCCTGACCTCATATAGAAAATGTGTGGGCAGAACTGAAAAAGTGTGTGCGAATAAGGAGGCCTACAAACCTGACTCAGTTACACCAGCTCTGTCAGGAGGAATGGGCCAAAATTCACCCAACTTCCTGTGGAAAGCTTGTGGAAGGCTATTCGAAAATGTTTGACCCAAGTAAAACAATTTAAAGGCAATGCTACCAAATACTAATGGAGTGTAAGTAAACTTCTGACCCACTGGGAATGTGATGAAAGAAATAAAAGCAACAAAAAAAATCACTCTATTATTCTGGCATTTCACATTCTCAAAATAAAGTGGTGACCTAAGACGGGGAATTTTTACTAGGATTAAATGTCAGGAATTGTGAAAAACAGTGTTTAAATGTATTTGACTAAGGTGTAAGCTTCCGACTTCATCTGTGTGTATATATATGTGTATATATATTTTTTTGTACCTGTGAAAATGTTGGACACCGACTCATTCCAGGATTTTCTTTATTTGTACTATTCTCTACATTGTAGAATAATAGTGAAGACATCGAAACTATGAAATAACACCTATGGAATCATGTAGGAACCAAAAAAGTGATATATATATTTATTTTATATTTGAGATTCTTCAAAGTAGCCACCCTTTGCCTTAATGACAGCTTTGCACACTCTTGCCATTCTCTCAACCAGCCTCATAAGGTAGTCTGGAATGCATTTCAATTGACAGATGTGCCTTGTTAAAAGTTCATTTGTGGAATTTCTTTCCTTTAGGCTTTTGAGCCATTCAGTTGTGCTGTGACAAGGTAAGGGTGGTATACAGAAGATAGCCCTATTTGGTAAAATAACAATTCCATATTATGGCAAAAACAGATCAAACAAGCAAAGAGACACGTCAGTCCATCATTACTTTATGACATGAAGGTCAGTCAGTGCGGAACATTTCAAGAACTTTTAAAGTTCCTTCAAGTGCAGTCGCAAAAACCATCAAGCATTATTATGAAACTGGCTCTCATGAGGACCGCCACAGGAAACGAAGACCCAGAGTTACCTCTGCTGCAGAGGACAAGTTTATTAGAGTTACTAGACATACACATCAGATTGCAGTCCAAATTAATGCAGAGTTTAAGTAACAGACGCATCTCAGCATCATCTGTTCAGAGGAGACTGCGTGAATCAGGCTTTTATGGTCGAATTGCTGCAAAGAACCCCCTACTAAAAGACATAAATAATAAGAAGAGACTTGCTTGGACCAAGAAACACGAGCAATGGACATTAAACCAGTGGAAATCTGTCCTTTAGTCTGATGAGTCCAGATTTGAGATTTTAAGTTCCAACCGCCGTGTCTTTGTGAGACACGGAGTAGGTGAACAGATGACTGTCCTTCAAGACTGTTGAAAAAGCATTCCAGGTGAAGCTGGTTGAGAGAATGCCAAGAGTGTGCAAAGTTTAAAGACCATGAAAACAGTTTCTATGTAATGTTATATTTAGGAACCTATGTATCTTGGCATAAATGAAAGACAGTCCGTCTGCATAACTGCACTGATGCCATTGTCATGAGACTGACACATGCAGTACCTTTTAAAAGCACTAGGTCTGTTCACAGTGGTGGCTGTACGTGTAATGCTATGCATATCCACTGTACTGTGTGTGCACTGTGCGTCCCAACGGGCACCAGAGTCCCTACATAGTGAACTACTTTTGATCAGAGCTCTATTAGCCCTGGTCAAAAGGGTCAAAAGTAGTGCACTATATATGGAAATGACTGTAATTTGGGACTCCGCCTGTACGTGTTGCTGCTCGCCAGTGATTAATGAGCAGTTTAAAGCTAACAGCATTGTTTAAGGCCTATATAACCTCCAGACGGACTGACTGACTGACTGACTGACTGACAGACAGGGTTGTGGAGCCGGTCAGCCCAGTCTTAAAAATAAGTCTAGCCTGCTTCCTTCCGCTTCTTACACAATGTCATTTTGGTTTGACTTCAAATCCAGTTTGGAGCACAACCATCTCTGCCTTGACAGTAGGAACAAACAGAGTATATTAGATTGTCTATTCTAAATTAAGATATGCTTTTTAGTGTACCTCTTTCTTTACAACCTTTACCTATAAGCAGAATTGGATTGCGTTCCAAATGACACCCTAAACCCTATTTAGTGAACTGCTTGACCAGGGCTCTGGTCTAAAGTAGTGCACTATATAGAGAATAGAGTGCCATTTCTGACCTAGTTCTGGTTATCTTTCCAGTCTGTGCTCCCGACCTTCGCTGCTCCAGCTTTCACAGGAAGTGTGATTGTAAGTACAAGCAGGAAACTAATGCCAGTTGAGCGCAGCAGCGAGTGGCAACCCCTACATCTTAGTGTGGGTGTGTCAAATCAAAGTTTATTGGTCTCGTAGACGGTTTTGCAGATGTTGTCCCAGGTGCAGCGAAAGGCTTATTTTTCTAGCGCCAACAATGCAGCAATATCTGGCAATTCAATAGCGACACACATAATCAAACAGTTCTTAAAAAAAGAACAAGTTAAGACGTATCAAAACGCCAGAATCCGTAATATAAATACATATGTATCTGAATGGTGTGTAAAGACAGTGTGGACGGTATATGAATAGACAAGTTGTCATATAGGATGAGCCATGACTAGAACACAGTATATACATAATTAGTGGGTAAAACAGTATGTCAAATTATTAAAGTGACCAGTGCTCAATGACTATGTACGTAGGGCAGCAGTCTCTAAGGTGAAGGGTAGAATACCGGGTGGTAGCCGGCTAGTGACAGTCTCTAAGGTGAAGGGTAGAATACCGGGTGGTAGCCGGCTAGTGACAGTCTCTAAGGTGAAGGGTAGAGTATCGGGTGGTAGCCGGCTAGTGACAGTCTCTAAGGTGAAGGGTAGAGTATCGGGTGGTAGCCGGCTAGTGACAGTCTCTAAGGTGAAGGGTAGAGTATCGGGTGGTAGCCGGCTAGTGACAGTCTCTAAGGTGAAGGGTAGAGTACCGGGTGGTAGCCGGCTAGTGACAGTGACTAAGGTTCAGGCCTGGGTACTGGACGGAGGCCGGCTAGTGACAGTGACTAAGGTTCAGGCCTGGGTAATGGACGGAGGCCGGCTAGTGACAGTGACTAAGGTTCAGGCCTGGATACTGGACGGAGGCCGGCTAGTGACAGTGACTAAGGTTCAGGCCTGGGTAATGGACGGAGGCCGGCTAGTGACAGTGACTAAGGTTCAGGCCTGGGTACTGGACGGAGGCCGGCTAGTGACAGTGACTAAGGTTCAGGACTGGGTACTGGACGGAGGCCGACTCGCGGTAACAATTTAACAGTCTGATGGCCTGGAGATAGAAGCTGTTTTTCAATCTCAGTCCCAGCTTTGATCCACCTCTACTGTCTCCACCTTCTAGATTGTAGCGTGGCGAATAGGCCGTTGCTTGGCTACCCTGCCGCCCCAGGTCTGCTGCCCCAGTCAGGTCTGTAAAGGAGGGTAGTTCAGGATAGACACACTCCCTTGACAGGCATCTGTAACGGTTTAGATTCTCAGGAGTGTGTTTGTAGGGTCTGCTTGTGCCTGTGGTGCAGCAGCAACAATACCATCCATTCAGCTAGTCAATTATGTCACATGGACTTGAGGACATTTAAAGGAACTTGGCCCTTCAATTTGTCTCAATAGATTTGGAAGACAGTCAGTGTTGGAAGACAGCCTGTAGGTGTGTTAATGTGGCTTGCCCCATGATGTGGTTTGCCCCATGATGTGGTTTCATGGTCTGTACACTGTGTGTGTTATGTTATATGAGTGTGGTCAAACACCCATGTCATGTTATAGTCCTCACATAAGGCTTTTGCATTCCTGTAACTGGAAGCACGTTTCCATAGTTTCCATCTTTGTGAAATACGCCCTCTTCTCTTTCCTCTTTCTCTCTATCTGCTCTGCCTATCCCTCCTTCTTTCTCTCTATCTGCTCTGCCTATCCCTCCATCCCTCCTTCTTTCTCTCTCTCTGCTCTGCCTATCCCTCTATCCCTCCTTCTTTCTCTCTATCTGCTCTGCCTATCCCTCCATCCCTCCTTCTTTCTCTCTATCTGCTCTGCCTATCCCTCTATCCCTCCTTCTTTCTCTCTATCTGCTCTGCCTATCCCTCCTTCTTTCTCTCTATCTGCTCTGCCTATCCCTCCATCCCTCCTTCTTTCTCTCTATCTGCTCTGCCTATCCCTACTTCTTTCTCTCTATCTGCTCTGCCTATCCCTCCTTCTTTCTCTCTCTCTGCTCTGCCTATCCCTCCATCCCTCCTTCTTTCTCTCTCTCTGCTCTGCCTATCCCTCCTTCTTTCTCTCTATCTGCTCTGCCTATCCCTCCATCCCTCCTTCTTTCTCTCTCTCTGCTCTGCCTATCCCTCCTTCTTTCTCTCTATCTGCTCTGCCTATCCCTCCATCCCTCCTTCTTTCTCTCTCTCTGCTCTGCCTATCCCTCCTTCTTTCTCTCTCTCTGCTCTGCCTCTCCCTCCATCCCTCCTTCTTTCTCTCTCTCTGCTCTGCCTATCCCTCCTTCTTTCTCTCTATCTGCTCTGCCTATCCCTCTATCCCTCCTTCTTTCTCTCTCTCTGCTCTGCCTATCCCTCCATCCCTCCTTCTTTCTCTCTATCTGCTCTGCCTATCCCTCCTTCTTTCTCTCTATCTGCTCTGCCTATCCCTCCATCCCTCCTTATTTCTCTCTATCTGCTCTGCCTATCCCTCCTTCTTTCTCTCTCTCTGCTCTGCCTATCCCTCCATCCCTCCTTCTTTCTCTCTATCTGCTCTGCCTATCCCTCCATCCCTCCTTCTTTCTCTCTATCTGCTCTGCCTATCCCTCCTTCTTTCTCTCTATCTGCTCTGCCTATCCCT
This sequence comes from Oncorhynchus keta, assembly GCF_023373465.1. Taxonomy (NCBI): domain Eukaryota; kingdom Metazoa; phylum Chordata; class Actinopteri; order Salmoniformes; family Salmonidae; genus Oncorhynchus; species Oncorhynchus keta. The sequence continues at coordinate 56,439,803 of NC_068448.1, read as the reverse complement.
CCATCTCTCCTTCTTTCTCTCTCTCTGCTCTGCCTATCCCTCCTTCTTTCTCTCTATCTGCTCTGCCTATCCCTCCATCCCTCCTTCTTTCTCTCTCTCTGCTCTGCCTATCCCTCCTTCTTTCTCTCTATCTGCTCTGCCTATCCCTCCATCCCTCCTTCTTTCTCTCTATCTGCTCTGCCTATCCCTCCATCCCTCCTTCTTTCTCTCTATCTGCTCTGCCTATCCCTCCTTCTTTGCCTATCCCTCTATCCCTCCTTCTTTCTCTCTATCTGCTCTGCCTATCCCTCCATCCCTCCTTCTTTCTCTCTATCTGCTCTGCCTATCCCTCCTTCTTTCTCTCTATCTGCTCTGCCTATCCCTCCATCCCTCCTTCTTTCTCTCTCTCTGCTCTGCCTATCCCTCCTTCTTTCTCTCTATCTGCTCTGCCTATCCCTCCATCCCTCCTTCTTTCTCTCTATCTGCTCTGCCTATCCCTCCTTCTTTCTCTCTCTCTGCTCTGCCTATCCCTCCATCCCTCCTTCTTTCTCTCTCTCTGCTCTGCCTATCCCTCCTTCTTTCTCTCTATCTGCTCTGCCTATCCCTCTATCCCTCCTTCTTTCTCTCTATCTGCTCTGCCTATCCCTCCATCCCTCCTTCTTTCTCTCTATCTGCTCTGCCTATCCCTCCTTCTTTCTCTCTATCTGCTCTGCCTATCCCTCCATCCCTCCTTCTTTCTCTCTATCTGCTCTGCCTATCCCTCCTTCTTTCTCTCTCTCTGCTCTGCCTATCCCTCCATCCCTCCTTCTTTCTCTCTATCTGCTCTGCCTATCCCTCCATCCCTCCTTCTTTCTCTCTATCTGCTCTGCCTATCCCTCCTTCTTTCTCTCTATCTGCTCTGCCTATCCCTCCATCTCTCCTTCTTTCTCTCTCTCTGCTCTGCCTATCCCTCCTTCTTTCTCTCTATCTGCTCTGCCTATCCCTCCATCCCTCCTTCTTTCTCTCTCTCTGCTCTGCCTATCCCTCCTTCTTTCTCTCTATCTGCTCTGCCTATCCCTCCATCCCTCCTTCTTTCTCTCTATCTGCTCTGCCTATCCCTCCATCCCTCCTTCTTTCTCTCTATCTGCTCTGCCTATCCCTCCTTCTTTGCCTATCCCTCTATCCCTCCTTCTTTCTCTCTATCTGCTCTGCCTATCCCTCCATCCCTCCTTCTTTCTCTCTATCTGCTCTGCCTATCCCTCCTTCTTTCTCTCTATCTGCTCTGCCTATCCCTCCATCCCTCCTTATTTCTCTCTATCTGCTCTGCCTATCCCTCCTTCTTTCTCTCTCTCTGCTCTGCCTATCCCTCCATCCCTCCTTCTTTCTCTCTATCTGCTCTGCCTATCCCTCCTTCTTTCTCTCTATCTGCTCTGCCTATCCCTCCATCTCTCCTTCTTTCTCTCTCTCTGCTCTGCCTATCCCTCCATCCCTCCTTCTTTCTGCTCTGCCTATCCCTCCATCTCTCCTCTGCTCTGCCTATCCCTCCATCCCTCCTTCTTTCTCTCTATCTGCTCTGCCTATCCCTCCATCCCTCCTTCTTTCTCTCTATCTGCTCTGCCTATCCCTCCATCCCTCCTTCTTTCTCTCTATCTGCTCTGCCTATCCCTCCTTCTTTCTCTCTCTCTGCTCTGCCTATCCCTCCATCCCTCCTTCTTTCTCTCTCTCTGCTCTGCCTATCCCTCTATCCCTCCTTCTTTCTCTCTATCTGCTCTGCCTATCCCTCCTTCTTTCTCTCTATCTGCTCTGCCTATCCCTCCTTCTTTCTCTCTATCTGCTCTGCCTATCCCTCCATCCCTCCTTCTTTCTCTCTCTCTGCTCTGCCTATCCCTCCATCCCTCCTTCTTTCTCTCTATCTGCTCTGCCTATCCCTCCATCCCTCCTTCTTTCTCTCTATCTGCTCTGCCTATCCCTCCTTCTTTCTCTCTATCTGCTCTGCCTATCCCTCCTTCTTTCTCTCTATCTGCTCTGCCTATCCCTACTTCCCTCCTTCTTTCTCTCTATCTGCTCTGCCTATCCCTCCATCCCTCCTTCTTTCTCTCTATCTGCTCTGCCTATCCCTCCTTCTTTCTCTCTATCTGCTCTGCCTATCCCTCCATCCCTCCTTCTTTCTCTCTATCTGCTCTGCCTATCCCTCCATCCCTCCTTCTTTCTCTCTCTCTGCTCTGCCTATCCCTCCATCCCTCCTTCTTTCTCTCTATCTGCTCTGCCTATCCCTCCTTCTTTCTCTCTCTCTGCTCTGCCTATCCCTCCATCCCTCCTTCTTTCTCTCTCTCTGCTCTGCCTATCCCTACTTCCCTCCTTCTTTCTCTCTATCTGCTCTGCCTATCCCTCCTTCTTTCTCTCTCTCTGCTCTGCCTATCCCTCCATCCCTCCTTCTTTCTCTCTATCTGCTCTGCCTATCCCTCCTTCTCTCTCTCTCTCTGCTCTGCCTATCCCTCCATCCCTCCTTCTTTCTCTCTCTCTGCTCTGCCTATCCCTCCATCCCTCCTTCTTTCTCTCTCTCTGCTCTGCCTATCCCTCCATCCCTCCTTCTTTCTCTCTATCTGCTCTGCCTATCCCTCCTTCTTTCTCTCTCTCTGCTCTGCCTATCCCTCCATCCCTCCTTCTTTCTCTCTATCTGCTCTGCCTATCCCTCCATCCCTCCTTCTTTCTCTCTATCTGCTCTGCCTATCCCTCCTTCTTTCTCTCTCTCTGCTCTGCCTATCCCTACTTCCCTCCTTCTTTCTCTCTCTCTGCTCTGCCTATCCCTCCATCCCTCCTTCTTTCTCTCTATCTGCTCTGCCTATCCCTCCTTCTTTCTCTCTCTCTGCTCTGCCTATCCCTACTTCCCTCCTTCTTTCTCTCTATCTGCTCTGCCTATCCCTCCTTCTTTCTCTCTCTCTGCTCTGCCTATCCCTCCATCCCTCCTTCTTTCTCTCTCTCTGCTCTGCCTATCCCTCCATCCCTCCTTCTTTCTCTCTATCTGCTCTGCCTATCCCTCCTTCTTTCTCTCTCTCTGCTCTGCCTATCCCTACTTCCCTCCTTCTTTCTCTCTATCTGCTCTGCCTATCCCTCCTTCTTTCTCTCTATCTGCTCTGCCTATCCCTCCATCCCTCCTTCTTTCTCTCTCTCTGCTCTGCCTATCCCTCCATCCCTCCTTCTTTCTCTCTCTCTGCTCTGCCTATCCCTCCATCTCTCCTTCTTTCTCTCTCTCTGCTCTGCCTATCCCTCCATCCCTCCTTCTTTCTCTCTCTCTGCTCTGCCTATCCCTCCATCCCTCCTTCTTTCTCTCTATCTGCTCTGCCTATCCCTCCTTCTTTCTCTCTCTCTGCTCTGCCTATCCCTACTTCCCTCCTTCTTTCTCTCTATCTGCTCTGCCTATCCCTCCTTCTTTCTCTCTCTCTGCTCTGCCTATCCCTCCATCCCTCCTTCTTTCTCTCTATCTGCTCTGCCTATCCCTCCATCCCTCCTTCTTTCTCTCTCTCTGCTCTGCCTATCCCTCCTTCTTTCTCTCTATCTGCTCTGCCTATCCCTCCATCCCTCCTTCTTTCTCTCTCTCTGCTCTGCCTATCCCTCCATCCCTCCTTCTTTCTCTCTATCTGCTCTGCCTATCCCTCCTTCTTTCTCTCTCTCTGCTCTGCCTATCCCTACTTCCCTCCTTCTTTCTCTCTATCTGCTCTGCCTATCCCTCCTTCTTTCTCTCTATCTGCTCTGCCTATCCCTCCATCCCTCCTTCTTTCTCTCTCTCTGCTCTGCCTATCCCTCCATCCCTCCTTATTTCTCTCTATCTGCTCTGCCTATCCCTCCTTCTTTCTCTCTCTCTGCTCTGCCTATCCCTCCATCCCTCCTTCTTTCTCTCTATCTGCTCTGCCTATCCCTCCTTCTTTCTCTCTATCTGCTCTGCCTATCCCTCCATCCCTCCTTCTTTCTCTCTCTCTGCTCTGCCTATCCCTACTTCCCTCCTTCTTTCTCTCTATCTGCTCTGCCTATCCCTCCATCCCTCCTTCTTTCTCTCTATCTGCTCTGCCTATCCCTCCTTCTTTCTCTCTATCTGCTCTGCCTATCCCTCCTTCTTTCTCTCTATCTGCTCTGACTATCCCTCCATCCCTCCTTCTTTCTCTCTATCTGCTCTGCCTATCCCTCCATCTCTCCTTCTTTCTCTCCCGCCACATCTCTCCTCTCTCTATTTTGTCTTTCTTTCTCTCTTTCTACGTCTCTCTCTCTCCCTCTGTCCCCCGCCTCTCTCTCTCTCCCTCTGTCCTCCGCCTCTCTCTCTCTCCCTCTGTCCCCCGCCTCTCTCTCTCTCCCTGGGCAGGGAGTGGGTGATGACCTCATTTGTTCCACGCATCTGCTTATATTCACCTCTCTCTCGCTCTCTCGCTCTCTCGCTCTCTCTCTCTCTCTCTCTCTCTCTCTCTCTCTCTCTCTCTCTCTCTCTCTCTCTCTCTCTCTCTCTCTCTCTCTCTCTCTCTCTCTCTCTCTCTCTCTCTCTCTCTCTCTCTCTACCTCTCTCTCTCTCTCTCTACCTCTACCTTTAATAGAAACAGTATGCCAGCCGAAGCAGCCCAGAGCCCAGCCAGGGCCCCCAACAGGCTAACAGACCTGAAGGGAGACCCCCTTGTAGTTATTTTAGGTTTGTGTCCCAAATGGCACTCAATTTCTTATGTAGTGCACTACTTTTGACCAGGGGCCATAGGGCTCAGGTGAAAAGTAGTGCACTATATAGGGTATAGGGTGTTATTTGGGACACTGTCTTAGCTGATCATTATAATGATTTCATCAGGAGTAATGGTTGTCATGGCTATGTACTATGTGAAGCTGCAGCTGGTCAGTCATTTCTCACCCAGCTATAGAGCGTTAGATGAAATGCATGGTGTTGAATTTGATCTTAATGGTAGTTAATTGGCGTAGCTAGTGGTGGAGTAATGTCCACATGTGCATGCCCACTCTCTGTGTATTTCATATCGGTACTGTATGATTCAACATTGTGGGTTTGCTAAGGATTGTCAGACCCAATCTTATGCTCTTTGCGCTCAAACAATCAGGACTAATTACCAAACACTGTAGCAGACAGACAGTGTCATGAAAGAATCCTTTTAAGACTAATTTAGCTAACCTTGAGTGAAACAACCAACAAACCTTTATGGCTCAGTCACCATGGGAACCAGGGAGAAGCTGAGCACTATGTGTGTTGATGTTGTTTGTGTCACAAATGGCAGCCAATTCCTGATTTAAGTGCATTACTTCTGACCAGGGCCCATAGAACTTTGGTCAAAAGTAGTGTACTGTATAGGGAATAGGTTGCCATTTGGAAGGTTGCCATTTGGAATGCAGACTCAGTGAATGGACAGTGACATAAAGCTGTTATTTGCAAGGGTGTTGTTGCATATGGAGGAGATCATGAGCGCTTCAGTGCGTCTCTTACCGTTGAACGTGTTGAGTCCACACCCTGCCAATACATTTGAATGGGAGGAGTGTGAAGCTTGGCCAACATTCAGCTCTGTTTCAGAAACTCAGCCCTGATTGATAGCACGTTATACATCTAGGTGCTGGAACATGTTCGTCTTAGCTGTGGTTGGCTCAAATCTGCTACCCAGACCAGCAGTTTTAGACTACAGCAGATTTTGTGCAGAGAGTTTTTTGTGCAGTTCTGTCTATCAGTCTCTGATAGTCTCACACTGATTTCTCTCTCTCTCTCTCTCTCTCTCTCTCTCTCTCGTGCACGCGCACACTCAGGTTAGTCACATTGCACACAGAAAGTCTTTGAACATGTCACGGCATTGAGTTAAGGCAGAAACAGGATTTTTCATCCTATTGCCTCGTCAAGTGGCCATTATGGGTAGTCGTGGTGACACTCTGCTCTGTCTCAAGCACCAGTAACAATCTCAGGACTTCTCCCTACATGGTCTAGATGATTGGTGGATCAAGTAGCGTCATTACTGTTGATAGGTGTATGTCCCTAATGGCACTCTATTCCCTTTGTAGTGCACTACGGGCCCTGGTCAAAAGTAGTGCACCCTATAGGGAATAGAGTCCCATTTGGGACTTAGGTAGTATTTCTTTGTAACACCCATTCTCTATGAGCAAATTAAATGACCGTTGCACTGTCTGGGGCATCTACACAAAAACAAGTATGAGTAATATACTGTACCATGCAATGTGGTTAGGGTTAGTGGCTGCAAGTGTTTTTGTTCCAGAGCATGGATGATCTATGTGTCAGGTCTGTGAAATATTCAATCTGCTATCATTCCCCTCAGAACCACATGTAACATCTTTAAGATATATAGCAGGAGTCCGTTTGGACACACCTACTCATTCAAGAGTTTTTCTTTGTTTTTACTATTTTCTACATTGTGGTATAATAAAGACATCAACATAACGCACATGGAATCATGTAGTAACCCAAAAAGTGTTAAACAAATATAAAATGTATTTATATTTGCTATTCTTCAAAGTATCTACCCTTTGCCTTGATGACAGCTTTGCACACGCTTGACATTCTCTCCACCAGCTTCACCTGGAATGCTTTTCCAACAGTCTTGAAGGAGTTCCCACATATGCTGTGCACTTGTTGGCTGCTTTTACTTCACTCTGCAGTCCAACTCATTCCAAAGCATCTCAATTGGGTTTCGGTCGGGTTGATTGTTGAGACAAGGTCATCTGATGCAGCACTCCATCACTCTCCTTCTTGGTCAAATAGCCCTTACACAACCTGGCGATGTGTTTTGGGTCATTGTCCTGTTGAAAAACCAATGATAGATAGCTGTAAAGATGGTCTGAGACCAAGCCTTTTTGGGCTTGTTTCCTGTCAATAATGGTATGCTTCTTCCCCCTAGTGGTCGGTATATGTTAGTGCCACCAAATGTGTGTAGCAGATGTTTTTATGCAGTCTATGCTGGCAGCTCATTTGAAAGTATTCAAATTCTCTTACACTTGCTAACGTCAGGTGGTTTCTCTATGTGTTGAATGAAAAACAAAGCTGCGTGAGTATTACACCATAGAAAATGTGTGGACATTGTATCATATGTTTAGTGTTTATAGTGTTGAATTTTGAATAGTTTAATCACACAGTATGTCAGCATACTGTTAAAATGTAAAGTCTTATTTTTATTTTAGTTCCACAGAATATATTTGAGCATTTTCACCTTTGGAATGTGTGCCAGACTGTGTCTGTGCCTCTCTCCCCATCCATAACCAACAGGCTAATGTGTGTGTGTGTGTGTGTAACAACATTCGGTGAGATCCCTGATAGAAGGTGGTTCTCCACACTGTAATAAAATGAAACATGACCCTCTGGGTAGACTGCTGAGGTAGCAGCCAGACTGTTGGAGCGACTGGCTCCGTCATGACCTTATGGGTGCTTTATTAACTCGCGTCACTTTGGTAACACTTTGTGACAGTCGCTGTACTGTAAAACATATATATTTTTTAAATCCAGTTGTTTTTACAGTAACTTACTGGCAGCCATTTACCTGTAAGTTACTGTAAAAAAAAAAAAAGGTAAAGTATATTACCGTAAATTCCAAACAAACTTTGGTTTAACAGTACATTACTATCAATATTATTCGAATGTCCTCTTAGTGTTTAACAAACGTTTCTTTGTATAAAAAAAAATTGTGCTACCTCAACTAAAAAAAAAGAGCACTACACCACTGGTTGACAGGACCTGGGAGAGAAGTGAGTGTTGGAGAGGTGAAAGATCAGCTTTGTACAGGGGGACTGTCTGTCTGTCTACAGACACACACCACATGACTTAATGTTGACAGGGTCCAAGGGAAACTCTAAGGGCTACTGACGCAAAAGCTCATGACTGTCGATTCCGCTGAGTAAGGTGTTTCCGTGTTGTCGTGTTGTGTTATACATGTCAGGCGCATAGTCGTCGCGATATCCCAATAATCTCTCCTTTCCTCCTAAAGTGTGCACCTGTTCACTAAGTTCCCTTTAATGATTTGAAAGGACATGACTGGTATAAGAAATATAGTGTAAACTCCCACTAGCCGACTTGGACATCGATGAAGGCACCCGTCAGTCACACCTCTCTGATTCAGAGGAGTTGGGTTAAATGCGGAAGACACATTTCAGTTGAATGCATTCAGTTGTACAACTGACTAGGTATCCACCTTTCCTTTACTTACCTTCAACAATCCAATGCTTTTAGATTGAAGGGAAGTATTGGAACAAATGCACACTTCAGGAGAAAGGAGATGTTATTGGGATGCATTCCTCAGTGGGCACTGCAGTTGTGCTTTCAAACCACTTGGGGGCACTCGAGTCCATATTTATGCTGCGTGTACCATCTATCCTATACAGCTGTGACAAGTTTGGCTGTCTGTTTATGTTAGTTAATGATGATGATCTGGGCATCCCTGGATCAGAGCAGGGTGGGTAACTTGGACACGGCATCCCACCTGAGTGTATCTCCATGGTAACAGTGGTCTGGTGCCAAGGCAGCACCTGTGTTGAGTAGAGATCAAGCCGGGAGGTAAATTAGGCGATTCTTAAGCAGGGTCCCCAACAGCTGTCCCCCACTACACTACACTAGGCTACAAAGACTGGCCCGGGGAGCAGGGGAAATCAAAGACTAACTGCACTGGTGGGCACACTGCATTTGCGTGTGCCAGAGCAATTTCCTTCTTTTGGCAAAGGTTAAAAGCTTCCCTCTTGTCTCCAGTTGTCTCTCACCGTCTCTATTCTCTCTCTTCCTCTCCCTCTTATCTCTTTCTTCCTTTTTTCATCTCTTCTAATACATTTCTAACATGCATTTTCTCTCTCCCTATCCCTCCCCCTTCTCTCTCTACTCCTCTAATACATTTCTAGCATGCATTTTCTCTCTTCCTCTCCCTATCCCTCCCCCTTCTCTCTCTACTCTTCTAATACATTTATAGCGTGCCTTTTCTCTCTTCCTCTCCCTATCCCTCCCCCTTGTCTCTCTACTCTTCTAATACATTTATAGCGTGCATTTTCTCTCTTCCTCTCCCTATCCCTCCCCCTTCTCTCTCTACTCCTCTAATACATTTATAGCATGCATTTTCTCTCTTCCTCTCCCTATCCCTCCCCCTTCTCTCTCTACTCCTCTAATACATTTATAGCATGCCTTTTTCTCTCTTCCTCTCCCTATCCCTCCCCCTTCTCTCTCTACTCCTCTAATACATTTATAGCATGCCTTTTCTCTCTTCCTCTCCCTATCCCTCCCCCTTCTCTCTCTACTCCTCTAATACATTTCTAGCATGCATTTTCTCTCTTCCTCTCCCTATCCCTCCCCCTTCTCTCTCTACTCCTCTAATACATTTATAGCATGCATTTTCTCTCTTCCTCTCCCTATCCCTCCCCCTTCTCTCTCTACTCCTCTAATACATTTATAGCATGCCTTTTCTCTCTTCCTCTCCCTATCCCTCCCCCTTGTCTCTCTACTCTTCTAATACATTTATAGCGTGCATTTTCTCTCTTCCTCTCCCTATCCCTCCCCCTTCTCTCTCTACTCCTCTAATACATTTATAGCGTGCATTTTCTCTCTTCCTCTCCCTATCCCTCCCCCTTCTCTCTCTACTCCTCTAATACATTTCTAGCATGCATTTTCTCTCTTCCTCTCCCTATCCCTCCCCCTTCTCTCTCTACTCCTCTAATACATTTCTAGCGTGCATTTCCCTAAATCGAATAGGGTGCCATTTGGGAAGGAACCAGGGAGAGCTGTCCTCTAGAGCGGGGTCGGGAGGTCTAGGAGAAGTGCGTTAACTCCATTTGTCACTTAATCAATGACTCGCTGACTTCAATCAATGACCCGGAGCTCCACCAAGAGAGTCAATACGTGACCTCACCCAACTCTCCCTCCCTTTTAACTCTTCTTCCCTTGCTGCGAGAGAGTTTCTCTGTGTGTGAGTGTGTCTGTACTCCTTCACTTTAGCCAACTCCTCTGATGATCTGCTTGTCACATACAGATCTGGGACCAGGCTAGTCTACTGCCTGATTCCGCTGTGCTGTTGTTGTGTGTCTGTTTCAAGAGGGTTTGTCTTAAAGTATAGTTGGGCTGTTTGAAGCATAGTGGGCTGGCTGCCGTTGGTTCTCCTCCGTGCCTGATTATTGGGTGGCGGCCGTTGGTCAGTGCTCATAATTTAATGAATAATACACCCCGGAATGCCGGCTTTAATCGATGGCATTATCCCTCTCTCCAACAGAGTACCAACAGGAAGGATGGGGGATTAGAGAGACAGGGAGATCACAGTAGGTTTAGGCGGTATCCAGATTTTCATATCGTCATTCCATCCTCCTCCCGTCCCAGAATTTATGGTACGACCAGCATGGCACTCAAGGAGGCGCTAAAAATGTGAGGAAAAAAAGCAAATTGGGCCTCTATTTCTGCCAGAATGCTAACAAAATGAGCACAAATGAATAGCGAAACCATATAGAAAACAAACAAACTAATTGCCAAGACGGGCAAATCCAGCTCATAAAGTTATACAAGAATAGCTAGTAGCTACCAAAATGTAATTTTCGGTGTGTGTGTGGAGATTTACATGCGAAAGTGAACGAGAGAAATGGGCAAATGGACAAAGTTGTGACACATCCTTTTCTGAAGGAAGAGCAGCATGTGTCCACAGTGCAGATGTGAGAAGAAGACAGTAGTAGGAAGCACAGGGAATACATGTCAGCTGTACAGATAACTCATCCAGAGCTCTTTGACTTCTGACAGAAAGCCATTAGAAAATATCTGATGGCAAACATTTACATACAAGTCATCACCTCATGTGCACAGCACAAAAGAGACTCGCCGGTATATACAGAATGCTGTGGACTCACCAGCTCACCTTCTCCCGTTGTGCTATTAAAAACAAACATGTGACTGGCTCAACTAATGTAAAAATGTCTTCTTTTTTTTATTGGAAAAACTTAAAAGAAATGGTTTTGAAAACCGTTCTGTGTTTTTTACTCCGGTATACTGTAAATACGGTATATCGCCCAAGCCTAGAGACAGTGATAGTGAAGAATAGAAGCCTGGAGAAGAAGAACCAGGAGCACTGGGAGACTGAAGGAGAGAGCGCGTGTGTTTGTATCAGAGTTTTGATGGTCGTCTCTGTACAGAGGAAATCCACTCCTGGTTCTGTATTCTTTCAGCTATCAGCAGCTCCAGAGAGAGGACAATATGATCCTTGTGTCCCAAATGGCACCCTAGTCCCTATAGAGTGCACTAGGACCCATTGGGCTCTGATCAGAAGTAGTGTGCTATGTAGGGATTAGGGTGTCATCTGAAAAGGTAGCACAGGGATCTTCTTCCATGACATACATTTTTGGACTGCAAACTAACAGCAAGAAGCCCAAACAGATTAGGGCTGACCCCAATTGGTCGTTAGGCAGCTGGTTGACCGAGATTGTTTAGTCGGGCAGTAACAAATATGTACATTTATTTGCGCCCATCTCAGTGAACTAATCCATTTGCGGAGGCCTTGACTAAAAGCCAATTTATGCTTGATCCTAATTTGTGATTGGAAGCTCCATGCGGAGGGTTTGACGCAACGGCGGAGGCTCCAGAGGCATGCAGAGACCAAATCAAGCTCTGTACCGCATCGCCGTGCCCCTCCTAAATTTAGTCACAATGCAGAGGGCTCTGTATTGCTCCGCATTGACACGATTGATTGACGGTAGGTGGGGGCGGTACATCCTGTATAAACACAACCTCACTTCCTTGACAAAAGCTCTGCAGTGCTCCGCGAAGGCATAAGAGGTATGAATGCCCTGACTTCTTCTGAGGCCCTATCAACATAAATGCTGCATGGCCAGTGCAGATGTCGGAATGACCCTTCACCCAGATGCACAATGCACTCTCTCCAGAATGTTCTCTCTCCTGCCAAGTTGTGCACATTCATTGTTTCATAACTTCATTGTTTGGGTTTGATTGTTAGTGTATACCAATTCCCCATTACATATATCACCAGTAGTAGATTTACCGTTAATTCTTATAATTTCTAATCTACAATGTTTGTCACTGTGGTTATGGTAATTTATTTTAATGCATTCAATATTATTATTCCAGTCTTTCCGTTCTCATTGTCGGAGTGGACACGCTGTTTGCAGAGCGCACAACCTATGCAACACTTGTGAGAAACAAGTTTTGGTTTATTTAATTCCATTTACGAGTTCTGTCAATTTAGTTATTGTCATTTGTTTGGAGTGCTCCTGTTAATGTTGAGTAAGGACACGCACGCATAGAAGTAGGTTTACATGGAACCCAAACCGGCTGAGCGTGAGCGCCATTGTGCATAAATAGATTTTGTCCCCCCACACCAAATGCGATCACGACACGCAGGTTAAAATATCAAAACAAACTCTGAACCAATTGTATTCATTTGGGGACAGGTCAAAAATAATTAAACATTTATGGCAATTTAGCTAGTTAGCCTGGACTTGCTAGCTAATTTGTCCTATTTAGCTAGCTTGCTGTTGCTAGCTAATTTGTTTTGGGATATAAACATTGAGTTGTTATTTTATTTGAAATGCACAAGGTCCTCTACTCCACCAATTAATCCACACATAAAACGGCCAACCCGAATCGTTTCTAGTCATCTCCACTGACCTCATTCGTCTTTCAGTCACCCACGTGGGTATAACCAATGAGGTGATGGCACGTGGATACCTGCTTCTATAAACCAATGAGGAGATGGGAGAGGCAGGACTTGCATCGTGATCTCCGTCAGAAATAGAACTGACTTCTATTTTCGCCCTTGGCAACGCAGACGCTCGTTGGGGTGTAGTAATTGAATAACATCGATGTCTACATGTATGTTGCAACGCACGCTACTCGAGCGGTGTGGTCAGCCTGTTGTAGGCTACCTGGCCTGCCTGCAAATGTAGGCATGTAAATGCACCCATTTGGTGGTCTGATAGTATTTCTGATTGGCTTCTCAAAGTCATGTTTTCTTCATCTCAAACAGAAAGCAAACAAAGTCTGTTTTTACATCTGTTGAGAATGACAAATAGTTCCTCAATGTATCTGAAACATCTTTCCAGCTCTCTCCCTTTCAATAACCACTCAACGTGAAAGGGAAAAATGTCATGCTCTGATTCAGTGGAAACGTCATAAAATAGTCTTATCAGTGCTAGACTTGGACTGAAATAGGTTCCGGTACTCATTTTGGGTGCTGGTACTGTTTACATTTAGGTGCAACAGCTCCACAATACCTTTGAGCTAATATTCTATAAGAGGAACAGGAGCTCAAGCAGTAGAACATTTGAGGTGCCGGTACTCCGCTCCGGTGAGCTCCTCCCCAAGACAAGCACTGCTTCTTATCCCGAGGCTATTTCTGCCTAGTTGGCAATAGCAATAGAAGTTACTCTTTAGGTTTGTAATCATTTTCATTTAGATTTAGGTAGAATATTGATTAAACACATGACAATGAATTTGAGATATGTAGATGTTATTATGAATTAAATAAAACTGTTTCACGAAAATGTGCATATGAAAACCATAACTGGCATGCACGATGGGTAGAAATGGTAAGATATTACTGGCAACTTCAGGAGAGTAATGGCAGGATCTGCTTAGCCAGCGGCAATCTTGCGCATGGAATAGCCTTCATTTGTCAGAACAAGAATAGACTGACGAGTTTCAGAAGAAAGGTCTTTGTTTCTAGCCATTTTGAGCCTTTAATCGAACCCACTAATGCTGATGCTCCAGATACTCAACTAGTCTAAAGAAGGCCAGTTTTATTGCTTTCAGCTGTGATAACATAATTGCAAAAAGGTTTTCTAATGATCAATTAGCTAAAAGGCTAATGTTGAACTTAGATTAGCTAATACTTTGTGCCATTGCGACACAGGAGTGAAGGTTTCTGATAATGGGGCTCTGTATACGCCTATGTAGATATTCCATAAAAAATCTGCCGTTTCCAGCTACAACAGTCATTTACAACATTAACAATGTCTACACTGTATTTCTGATCAATTTGTGGTTATTTTAGGGGACAACCCTAAAACCGATAATGTTTAACTGAAACATACTTGAAACCTTGCTTACATTTGTATACGATCACATTTTTCTCTCTATTATGCCTGTGAATACTTGAACAGATTTCTTCATTTCAAATCACTTGGAGCTGATTTCTTGGTGTTTTTAGTCTATTATGTACAACAATAATAATACAAAATTTGCTCAGGAAACTTGGGCGGCCAAATAAAAATGGCCTGCGGGCCACCAATTGGGGAACCTTGCTGTTGCAGGAGAAGAGACAATACCAGAGTCACCTGGAGGAAGACGATGAGACAGAACAGACGTTTTCTAGGTTGAGACACTATAGCAGAGTTATCAATTACAACGTTATCTACTCAGTGTCCTGAAAGAGGACACTAAACGGAGTTATCCACTCAGTGTCCTGAAAGAGGACAATAACGGAGGTATCTGCTCACGCGTCCTGAAAGAGGACAATACCAGAGTTATCCACTCAAGTGTCCTGAAAGAACGCAATGTTGACGCAATCATAGGACATTATTCGGATTCTACTCATACAGTATGTAGCAAGTCACCTCTCTCACCTCTCTCTCTCTCTCTCTCTCTCTCTCCTCTCCTCTCTCCTCTCTCTCCTCTCTCTTCTCTCTCCTCTCTCTCTCCTCTCTCTCCCTCTCTCTCCTCTCTCTCCTCTCTCTTCTCTCTCCTCTCTCTCCCTCTCTCTCCTCTCTCTTCTCTCACCTCTCTCACCTCTCTCCCCTCTCACCTCTCTCTCCTCTCTCTCTCTCCTCTCTCTCCTCTCTTCTCTCTCCTCTCTCTTCTCTCACCTCTCTCCTCTCTCTCCTCTCTTCTCTCTCCTCTCTCTTCTCTCACCTCTCTCTTCTCTCTCTCTCCTCTCTCCCTCCCTCTCTCTCTCTCTCTCCTCTCTCACCTCTCTCTCTCTCTCTCCTCTCTCCCTCTCTCTCCTCTCACCTCTCCTCTCTCATCTCTCTCCCTCTCTCTCCTCTCTCTCTCTCTCTCCTCTCTCTCTCCTCTCTCTCCTCTCTCTCTCCTCCTCTCTCCTCTCTCTCCTCTCTCTCTCTCCTCTCTCTCCTCTCTCTCTCTCTCTCCTCTCTCCTCTCTCCTCTCTCTCTCTCTTTCTCCTCTCTCTCCTTTCTCACCACTCTCTCCCTCTCTCCTCTCTCTCCTCTCTCTCCTCTTTCTCTCGCCTCTCTCCTCTCTGTCCTCTCTGTCCTCTCTCTCCTCTCTCTCCTCTCTCTCATCTCTCTCTCCCCTCTCTCTCCTCTCTCCCCTCTCTCCCCTCTCACCTCTCTCTCCTCTCTCTCTCTCTCTCCTCTCTCTCCTCTCTCTCTCCTCTCTCTCTCCTCTCTCTTCTCTCTCCTCTCTCTCCCTCTCTCTCCTCTCTCTTCTCTCACCTCTCTCTCCTCTCTCACCTCTCTCACCTCTCTCTCCTCTTTCTCCCTCTCTCCTCTCTCCTCTCTCTCCTCTCACCTCTCTCTCTCCCTTTCTCACCTCTTCTCTCACCTCTCTCTCCTCTCTCTCTCTCTCCTCTCTCTCACCTCTCTCTCCTCTCTCCCTCTTCTCTCCTCCTCTCTCTCTCTCTCTCCTCCTCTCACCTCTCTCTCACCTCTCTCTCCTCTCTCACCACTCTCTCCTCTCTCTCTCCTCTCTCCCCTCTCTCCTCTCTCTCCCTCTCTCCTCTCATCTCTCTCTTGCCTCTCTCTCCTCTCTCTCCTCTCTCCTCTCTCTCCTCTCTGTCCTCTCTCTCCTCTCTGTCCTCTCTCTCCTCTCTCTCTCTCCTCTCTGTCCTCTCTCTCCTCTCTGTCCTCTCTCTCCTCTCTCTCATATCTCTCTCTCCTCTCTCTCATCTCTCTCTCTCCTCTCTCTCCTCTCTGTCCTCTCTGTCCTCTCTCTCCTCTCTCTCCTCTCTCTCTCAGGCTACAAACATTATTCTGCTGCTGGAGCCCGATAATCATATTTAGGTAGTTTCGTTCACACACGCAGCGGCATTATGTTTCCTTGTAAGGAAATATTGGAATACTGCATTTAGTTGTAGAACCTACGGATGAAGTTGCAAACCAGACCACGTTTAACGGTGTTTTCAGACATAAACAGAACTGCCCCACCAAGGCACCATATGATATCCCTTCTTCCTTTAGACTGTCTGCAGCTAAAATACACTCTTCGCTTTTGCCAGGAGGGCTTGTGTTTTTAGGAACATTGTTTTAAAATCAGGTCAAGTCACTGCGCTTTCCTTTCAGGGAGAACTCAAACGATTTGGGCATGTAGGTGGTTATGATGTGCCTAGCATGACAGCTTGCTGCGGCGTTGCCATTCACCAAATGATTCCTGACAACGTGCCTGCTTGCCTTGCGGTGCACAGTGTCTGTAACACTAGTGCTTCAACCCAGATCTGGCACTACTGTACCACAAGACAACACACGCGCACATGCATCCCCCCCACTCCCACACACACACTTCCCCATAAACACTACCCCAATCCTCTGTCTGTGTCAGGCTGGGATGTTTGTCTCTGTTGACAGCTGTCAGGGCTGGTCTGGCTCCAGTGTCTAAGCACTTTGCCAAACGGCCCTCTTAACTGCCAGCGTGGACTCACTGGGCCGGCCCTTCACAGCCGAAAGGCTGATTTAGGTCGGGCACCGCACAGGGGGACCTAAATAGAGGTGACAGTCCCAGGCCCCCTGCTGAGATTGGGCTCCGCGTTAGCCCTTACCCCACCCCCAGAGGACTCGGGGCCTTCCAGGACTTGGTAAGATAACAAAGCGCCGTTTCCCACTATGGGCATATGGGACAGATATGGGACTGATACACTGACTTCCTGACACAGAGGATAGGAGAGGCTGGATTCTGCTCTTGTGGCACTCAATGACTTTGATGTGTTTGTTTGTCTTACCCAGTGGCTGTGTCTGGTGGACTAGTTATCTGTGCTATGCATACCTTGGGATTGTATTTGTCTAAATCAGTGATGTGTTAGGCTTCGTACATTCCGCATATCCCGCTTATTTTTGCATGTTATAATCTGACACGGTTGACTCATTTTTAACCTCTCCTGAGGAGGGCGCCATTGCCCTTTTTGTTGTTGGATCTTCAAAGAGGATTGCTCCTTTTAAAACAATGGGGTTTTCAGGGGATTTCGTTGTGTACGGAATTTGGTTTGGCTAATCTCTGAATGTAGAAACACCCAATGTCAAATATCACTATTCTATACTACACCAGGCGAAGCAACCAGGGGGTAACCGTTTTTGCATTCAAAATAGGCCTACTGTGCAAGCTTACCGGTAGGTCTCAAGTGGCCATACACCATGAAACACTCTCTCTCTCCTCACTTCAATGGTTCTGTGAAACCTTCTCTGTGTAATTACTCTCTGCCTCAAAGTCATGCCAAGGTCGGCACTTCAAATTGCCTCTCAAATTGACTCTTGGGGGAGCCTTGTCACAGCTACAGCCTGGGTCTTAAACTAAGTTAATTTATTAGTTCTGATATGATATAGGCCTCGGCGATGTGCATGCTACGTGTTCTGTATGATATCTATCGTGGCTCATTTGAGGATTTGCTACGATTTTGAAGGACACAAGCTAACAAGCAGTGGACATCCGTTTCCGTGGCGCCAGCCACAACAAGGTGGTAGAAGAGGCTATAAGCCGTGCTGGGCATGATGATGATTGGGTATGGGGCAGTGCCAAGGTGCAGTTGACTTTGCCAGGGGCCTAGCTTGTCTGCGTCTGAAGTGGAGAGGCCTGCGCACAGACAGGCTGTTAGTCAGTCAGCACAGAGGGGTATTACCGTACTGTTGTTGCAGTCAGTTAGACAGTATCCTTTCTAAGACACGAGGCTTGACTCTCATCCCCTTACAAGGGGATCAGTCTTCTCCACACAGATGCAGCACTCCACACATTGCCATGAGCTGCTCTAGGACTTGACGAGGCCTGGGTACCTAAACCCCACCATCAAGGCTCTGTGGACACTGTTGGATGGGCTCTGGAATGAAGGACATGTTCATTGGTGCTGGAGAAAAAAAAACGGTTAAAAACCTGTTAAAAACATCAGTTAGGTTCGTGAAAAATTGAATTCTCATTTGATTCAAAACACATTCAAATGACCCAGGATTAAGTTAGTCTACAATGGCAATACGAGAGAATGGCTAATTCATAACTTTGACTCTCTTTGACACAGTTTTTGGGATGAGACGACAACAGATGTTATGATTATTTCCAACCGTCAAGCACGTTCAAATCTGTTTAGTAATGAGGGGAAGTGTACGCCATTGGGCCAATTTCAGAGTGTGTTTAACCTGTTGCGTGCAGACAACACTTATTTCCAGAAGGGTTTTTGGTTGCGGGGCAAAGAGACCCTCCTTCCGCCCTTCTGAATCTGACTTGTGCTCACACGCCTGCGCACACACACACATACACACACGCATGCAGTCAAACACACACACACACACACAGTCACACACACACCCATACACACATGCAGTCAAACACACACACACACACACAGTCACACACACACCCACACACACATGCAGTCAAACACACCCACACACACACGCAGTCAAACACACCCACACACACACACACACACACACACACACACACACACACACACACACACACACACACACACACACACACACACACACACACACACACACACACACACACACACACACACATGCAGTCAAACACACACACACACACACACACACACACACACACACACACACACACACACACACACACACACACACACACACACACACAGTCAAACACACACACACAGACAAAACAGACAGAAGTTCCGTGACTGTGCCACATGAAATTAGAATGGAAATTTGTAGAGCCTGCAGACAATCCACTCTCTCATTAAAGGATAAATCTATCTTTCCCCCCTCCCCTATTTCCTACTCTTTTTCCCCCCTCCACACGGCATGCTCTCCTCCTCTCCCCCTGTTCACTCTCCTTTTCTTTCCCTCTCTCCATTGCATTCTTCATTGCTACTCGACACATGCTGTAGTGCTTTCTGTGTTCAGCTTAAGATTGTTTTCATGCGAGCTAATGTTTTGCATTCATTTCTATATGCATTTGGCATGAGAATATGTATATGTCATTGCCAATGGTTTCTGAGCCCGTGCTATTAGCACAGAGAAATACAAAAATAAGTCGTCCCCCTGCACGCTCTCCTCACTCAGATTTTCAGAACTCTCTGCTTGAATGTTTCTATCCTCTTTAATAGCAGATGTGGTATCCACAGCCTAGGACCCCTGGTGTGTGTGTGTGTGTGTGTGTGTGTGTGTGTGTGTGTGTGTGTGTGTGTGTGTGTGTGTGTGTGTGTGAGAGAGAGATGGAGAGGCCTGCATGATGGTGTCACCTGAGAGTCCACAGAAACCTTCCTTAAGAGTAGAGTAAGACATTCATTAGAGCTGAAGACAGTAATCCATGGTTCTTCATGTGAGAGTGGGGCTCCATCACACTGACCATAGAGATGGGCCAGAGGCGTGTGACTAACAATCACAGTGTCTCTGGCTGTAGAAAGAGTCAGTCAATTATTATTTAGAATCAGTCAAATATTTTATGCTTTGTATTTATTTGTACTCTCCTGGGATCCAAACATATTAAGGCACTTAAATTACATTTGTTACATTAAACTTTAGTGGGGCTCTGGTGTAATGTCTACCATAATGTCTGGTGTAATGTCTACCATAACGTCTGGTGTAATGTCTAGCATAACGTCTGGTGTAATGTCTACCATAATGTCTGGTGTAATGTCTACCATAACGTCTGGTGTAATGTCTACCATAACGTCTGGTGTAATGTCTACCATAACGTCTGGTGTAAAGTCTAGCATAACGTCTAACCCTAACCCTACATTTACTTGAAACGGTGCCTGAGGAAGGCCCACATCATCATCAATGACCCCACCCAATTTAAACTCTTTCCCCCCAATCCCCCCTTACTCTGATACATGTGTAAATATTGGTCTATAAATTGTGCCTTCCTGCATTATACTTATGCAAAAAATATATAGATATTCTACTGAGCCATTTTCTTTATGTTCGTATTATATTTTGGGGCAGCAGGTAGCACAGTGGTTAGAGCGTTGGGCCAGTAACCTATAGCTTGCTAGATTGAATCCCCGAGCTGACAAGGTAAAAATCTGTCGATCTGCAAGGCAGTTAACCCACTGTTCCAAGGCCGTCATTGTAAATAAGAATTTGTTCTTAACTGACTTGCCTAGTTAAATAAAGGTTAAATAAAAATAAAATATATTTAATTATTTGTTGTTGTTGCATTGTCGAGAAGGAACCTGCAAGTAAGTATTTCGTTGTATACAATGTGTATCCTGTACATACGACTAATAAAACTTGAAACTAATGTCGACCGATGAGACCCAGTGTAGCCAACCTCCTACTGTCAACCCCCAAGTGAGCCCCGGCCAAAGCAGCCCAGTCATCAGCCATTAGGGCTCTGGAAGGTGG